>NC_133204.1:29463182-29708182 GCF_958299795.1 Porites lutea | reverse complement strand
TTTTCGGCTTTCGCTTTCGCTCTTGCCTCATCTCTCGCCTTTTTTCTCTGTTCTCTTTCGAGTTTCCTTTTTTCCTGCGAGTGGAACAAGAGTGGAATAATTAAACTGGTGCTCTTAGAGAGCAGCAATTTACTCCCTAAAAGTAAAAAAAATGTTGATGCTTAACCCTTTAAGCCCCAGTATCCACATGTAAATTCTCCAAACTGATCTCCATACATTTCCTTTTAAGAATTAGTTGAGAGAATTTAATAAAACATCAAGGCATTCTCTCTAGCGCCCACCTCGACTAAGCGCCCATCCTAAAAGCAGAAAAAGTTAATAGGCGCCCAACCTCGAATAAGCGCCCACCTCCTCCCCCTCACACTCAAATAAGAGATAATAAGAGACCCTCTCGAAGACGGAGGTGTTTTTTTTTTTCTTTCCAGAGTATTTTACAGACACCTTGCTTTGTTACATCTTCGCGTTTTGTTGTTACCATTTATTGCTTTGTTGCAAAATAAACAAACTACACTTGATGAAAATGGTGAAAATTTAATAAGCGCCCACCTCGAATTAGCGCCCACTCTCAAGGTCCAAAACTTTAATAAGCGCCCAGGGCGGTTAATCGAATAAATACGGTATTTGTTTGACACAAAGCTGTGGTTTTGTCATTCACGAGTAATTTCTCAAGTTGCATAGCGAATAATTTCGCGCATTTGGAATTAAAGAAATGAACTAGCCTGCCATGACACAACCCCTTATAACGTTTCATGTAAAGTATGTAAAGTACCAATAATTGAACGAAAATGAGTATGATCTAAAGGCCTTGGTGGAAAACACCCTATAAAGTCTGCACAATTCTTCATATCATACGAACGCCAAATCCAAAAATTGGTCAGTATTGTCAATTGTTAAATTATTCATTCAAAATATTTCCAAGGTTAAAACATGCTTACCTCTACGTTACGTCCCTGTCTTCAAAACATTTGATTCTTAACCGGTAATTCCAGCGTATCATCCATCGAGTGTTGGCATTTTTGTCTATTCTTGCCGTTTATAAGGCAGCAGTTCGGTTGTCTCGTCTTTGCATAATGTGTGAGATCTCCCGCCATTTTCTCCCGCTCTCGCTACCAAAAATAGCTGAGCAACCGCGCCGTACGCCCCTTCTTCTTTCGATATCAATGCGATTGACGTAAGTATAATGATATCGGTAGTCATTTAGAGTTTCAAATTTTGTACATGAAGAATTAGCCGCAGAACTTTATGCCGATCGAAACCGAAGAAGTAGTTGGAATTAATAACAAAAACTTGTCCGCCGAGCCTTGATGAAACGGCTGTCGTCCGACGTTTTCGAGGAGTCCATGGGCAGAAAAATTTATAACTAACTTCACTGTAACTTCCGCGTCGTTTTGAATGGAATTTGGCCAATACCGTTTATTTGTCATTAATTAGTGTAAACCGCCCTTGGGGTTTGAATTTTTAAAGTGTCATTTCAGATAAATGACACACCTTAAAATTCTCATAATCCGTAAAAGTGATAACACCTATCCGCTAAAATATTAACATAAGATCTGGGATTTTAACTGCCAAGATAAGAACAACAAACCATATTTAGTTTTTGATTCCTCAAGTATCCCATTAGTTTCTTTCTTGGTCCCATAGGAATTCCCATTTCCTTCATATCTTCTTCGCCACACAGTAGCTAACAGAAACAAAAACAACGAAATTTAAAACGTGTCTGCAATACGATGTAAAGGTATCCCATAAATAAATAAGAGATAAACAGTCCTATCAATTTATAGAGAGCTCAAGCAACAAGAGGGCAGACACAAGAGTGATGGAAAACCGTTTGGGCGTGACAAACGTGACAAGGCTATTACTTGCGGGTTTTGTCGCGATCCTCAACTAACATTACTGTGTTCTGGTCTTTTACAAAAAGATATGTTTAAATGACAGGTGAAGTTTGTCACGCTTATAACACAAGCTTTTGCCGTCTTTCCTCTGCATTCCTATTGAGAAAGTTCACCAGTACATCAAACACGACAACCTAGCCTGGGGGATACTCACTCTTACTGCCTATATGAGAGGCCCTGCCCGAAAGGGGTACCAGGTATACATGTATGCGGAAAGCCGGGAAAGGGTGGGAAAATCTGTCATTTCGGTCTGTAAAAAGGCCCAAAAGGCTAACAGACGCATTTCACGGCTGTGAAAAAAAATCGAAAATACGTTCTGGTTTTGTGATTTCGACATATTTTAAAAACAGTCAATTTATGGCAGTTAAAAGGGATGCAAAGCTCTAAACTAGGCACATGTAAAAGGGGTACCACTTGTCAATAGGCAAAAAACAAAAAGGGTACCCCTCCTGTCAAAAATAGACAAGTATATAAAAGGGTGAGGGATTGGACCTTTGTAATTTAGTAATTTAAGTAATTTAGTAATTTAGATGCGACATCCAAATCGCCGTCAATTACTCACGTCTATTGTCTTCTTAACCTGCAGTCAGGCGGTCCTTCCTCCCTTCTGTTTGGGAGAAGAGGGGAAAAGTTCTTTTTCCCGGAAAAAAAAGAAAACGACTGATCGCAGGTTATTGCCCTCTCTCCATGAATGAAAAGTACGTATCAAAAGTTTGAAAAGTGCGTATCAAATTTATTTGGGAACTCCTCAGTACGAGAGCGGTGCGAGAAACCCCTAAACAAATTTTACCATAAGTGACAAACTTACAAAAGTCTCCATGTCCATTTCTTCTGATTCAAACAAGTCAACGTACTCAGGAAGACCAAGCTGTGTTAGCGCGTCTGAAAGGGCTGGGTACGACTCATCATCATCATCTTCATCGGAATTATTTTCTAACTCTTTTGGAATGTCACTTTTACCAGGGTTATCCTTGGGTGACGATATTTCACTAAAAAGAAAAGGTAAAAATCTTAATAAATCCCTACCATGTTCATCTTTAAATAGGCCACTTTCGATGGGGAGCTAACTAGAGAATCTAACGGTTTATTTAGCTACCCAGCTCGCACTTTTTATTTCTCTTATATTACAAAGTTATAACCTAGCATAAATTTCAGTTATGTACAGTTAGTATAGGTAATAACATGATTTGTAGTGATATTTGGCATAAATACCACGAGTGATATTTCTTTCGAAACTGTTCTACGTAATTTCACGAACCATTAGGTGAGTGAAATTTGAGACAATTTTTAAATATATCACGAGTGGTATTTATGCCAAATATCACGTACAAATCATGCTATTATTTGTTTATACTACTTCTCGCAAAAGGCTTGTAATTTTCACATGTAGGTATTTCAAATTAAACTGAAATACCACTGCTCAAAGCCAATCAAATTGCAGAAACTTGTCATGTTGTAGTATAAAAAAATGTAATTTCACAATGAGCTAAATAAAAAACTACTATTACTATTACTAAATTAAAACTCAGCATGATAGCGCGTCTTGGCATGAATAGAAAATGCACTTCTCCACTGGAATCTAATCGTGTCCAATGGATCACCTCCACTTTGTAGGACTTTTCACCACTAGACCTCTGATTTGGTAAAGCAAAGGAATACGACTGGAGTCTAGTTGACAGTATTGGACAACCCTCTGTCTTTAATAACACAAACAAGGAAAGTGAATAAACATATTTATTATATAAACTCCAATTAAATAACAGGTGAGCTTTCACGCGAAAACTTGATATTTTCACTAGTGAAAATAACATGTTATCTTCACACGTGAAAATATCACCGTTGCTATGGCTACATAATAAATCGCGCCTTTCACACCCAAAAACTATTAAAGTGAAATGGTTTGGTATTTCATTGGTGTTTATATAATAAATAGAACATCACATGGCCGCTTGGAGATACGAAATTTCTCTTCTCTTGTTGAAAAAATATTTCACTTGTTCGCTGTGCTCACTCGTGAAATGTTTTTAAACACTCGAAGAGAAATTTCGTATCTCCGCGCGGCCATGTAATATCCTTTATTTAATCATTTTTGTTTTTTGTTTTCTCCAGAGCTAGGACTCGCCCGACTCGCCATCATACTGAATTAAAGTGGTCTATTAGTAGGTATATACGACTGAATAATCTAAGCCATTAACTAGGTAAATAGTAAGCTGCAACTTTCATCCACTTCATTTAGAAGATTGGATTTATAAAGGACCATTATCAGCAAACAAAAAAACCGGCAGCAATGAAGTAACCCCTTGATTCCAAGGTCACGTCATAGCAAGATTATTTGTCACCGTAGTGGACTAAATGCTATGGTGTTACCATTCAAATGAAACCTCTTCAGCAGTACTATCACATGGTACTATTTATTTACTATGTAGTTCTAACGTTTGAGTCTGTGGATGAAATCCTATGGTGTTACCATTCAAATGAAACCTCTTTAGCAGTACTATCACATGGTACTATTTATTTACTATGTAGTTCTAACGCTTGAGTCTGTGGATGAAATCCTATGGTGTTACCATTCAAATGAAACCTCTTCAGCAGTACTATCACATGGTACTATTTATTTACTATGTAGTTCTAACGCTTGAGTCTGTGGATGAAATCCTATGGTGTTACCATTCAAATGAAACCTCTTTAGCAGTACTATCACATGGTGCTATTTATTTACTATGTAGTTCTAATTTGTTAGTCTGTGGACGAAATCCTATGGTGTTACCATTCAAATGAAACCTCTTCAGCAGTACTATCACATAGTACTATTTATTTAGTATGTAGTTCTAACCGTTAGACGCTAACGGTTAGAGTCTGTCGACGAAACCAATTTTATAAGCCATACTACTCCGGTTATGACTCAGATGGTTTATTTTCAAGGGGTCGTTAGCACTCTAGCACCCTACGAAAAGAGCTTCCTTTCGTCTTCTTGAGTGAGGAGGAGAAAGGGAGCCTCTGCCTGAATCACGTCAAACCTTTGAAGTCGCCGCAGCCCAAACTTCTTGACTAGTCAGTCTTGCTCTCTCTCGTCAACCTGGCTTTTCGAGTGCAAGCATCCGTTTGTTGATAAACCGATGGTCATAACCGAGCCCGCTGTACGAGCACACGGTTATTAGGCCTGGGTTCGAAACTATCTCCTAGCAACATACCGTGCGTGCTCAACAAAGGTCTAACGCAGTTTAACGCGATTTATGCAGAGTCTTTCTCGAGTACGACAAAAACGAGCGAACCAAAGAAAGGCTCCGCTGGCAGGTGGGCACTCTTGCAACTCCAGTATCTACTGTAACTCCTTGACTCTAGAGGCAAACCAGCATTTTGTGATCGTGTGAATGTCAGAATTGTTTAACTAGAATTATTGAGCAGGTATAGTACCAAGAGATAAATAAAAGGCGAGAGGAAGAGAGCATACCTTGCTTGTTCTACTACATTATTCTTAGTTGCAGGGCTTCCATCTCGCTGGTCCTTCTAAAGTAAAAAAAAAAAAGAAACAAATGAAACAAAAAGCTTTAAGGAAACGCCTAAGACATGTTACAGAGCCATAGGGAAAGTTCATTTAATATGACAAGGGGGGGGGGGGATGAAGATATTGAAACTCGAAGCTTGAAATTTTAGCAGCCCCCCTCGCTAGCGGTTCAATTTTTTAGGAGCCCCCTCCTTGGTAGTCGAAAAAATTTCAGAGCCCCCCCCCCCCCCCCACCCCTCCTCCTTCAATTCCTTTGCTCCCCTGAAAAAAGATCGCTAGACTGTATTAAATATATTTACCATTATTGTCTTCAATGGTTTATACTATGACAAACTTGAGATACAGTTGTGATACAATTTTCTAAAGCATTTTTGGGATGAACAAGAGTGTAATAATTACTGAGACTACATTTGTTATATCTGTAAACCACGTGATATAGCTGAGTTGCACAGGTCATTAAATTGTTGAGTTGAAAACCATCCGATCTGTATGATGATGTCATGTGTTGGTTTTGAAGTATACAAATTTTCGGAGCCCCCCCTCCTAGCGCAACAATTTTTTCAGAGCCCCCCCTTCGGGTGTCTAAAAATTTTCGGAGCCCCCCCTCAATATCTTCATCCCCCCCCCTTGTCATATTAAATGAACTTTCCCATAGAACAAGGAATGTGGTACTAAGTAACTTAAAGAGGATGTGTCACGGGGTTACTGGTAATTTTGCCCAAGAGTCATTTCGCCCCGGTTACCTAGCTGCCTTTTCTAGAACGAGCAATATTAAATTTGAAGCGCGCTTGTTTTGGTTTATGGCGTAAAGAACGAGAAATATTACATTTGAAGCGCGCCTGTTTTACTTTCTGGCTTATAGAACGAGGAATATTACATTTGAAGCACGCTAAAAGGCTCGATAATGGGGGGCTAAGTAACCAGGGTGAAATGAACGGCTACCTGTCATGGCTGTCTAGTTCATTTCATTAATAATGCCAATGACACGCACTTACTCGCCATGAAAATTGAGAAATTACTCGTGAAAGAAAAAGTCACAGCTCCTCGTCAAACAAATACGTCTCTCAAGCATTATTTCAAACGTTACAAACAAGTTTTGACAACCTGTTAGGCAAACAAGTTTTCAAAAACCACAGTCTCAATCCTTCAGGTTTGTCCATCTGTGCCTCCTTCTTTATTTGCTGTGTTAATCACACCTTCTTTTAACGCTTTGAATGGTTATCTTTATCTCTCACCCAATTTGGTGACAGTACCCACTTTAATTTGCTAAATGCTGTGACACAGCTCCTTTAATAATTAAGTCGGATTTTTGGCCGGCTCGTAGGCTAGGTTCGTCTTGAAATTTTAAGGTGTTGCAGCGAATCAACCTTATATTAAAGATAGTTTCAGAAATTATTACATCTAGCCGGATTATTGAAAACGTTACCGCGAAAACGACCTTTTGTGTCCAACAGTTTATTTACGGCCAAAAATCTCCAAAGTAGCTATTATAAAACTAAGTGTGAAGCCATTGCTTTTTTTTTCTCTTCTCCTCCTTTCCCTCTCCTTGCTCCTTCTTTGTCTCCTTTCCTTTACCTTCGTTAGTGTGATTTTGGAACTTATAGGGCCCAAGAAACCTGACTTTTGAGGCCTTTTCACTCAAAAGGCGGCAAATTTCGTTTCGTGAAGATTATGTGATGAGGTTTAAAAAGAATTCTGTCGAGCCGTTCCAGAGATATACAGAAAAGCGCTAAAAGTAAAAATTTAGAATAAAGTTGCACTTAGACAGGTGGTGAGAAAACAGGTTAGTTTTCAGGATCGCAAGAAAAAAAATATCCCAAAATTTCCTAGCATTGAAATATGATATTAAGCACCACTCTCGCGTTACTTGAGATTAATTTGAGTCATTTAGAACTTTTTTATTACACAATTTAACACGACTATTGAAAATATAAGGTTTGAAATATATTTACGTTTTATTTGAATTCAAACATACAGAATTTTTTACTTCTCAAGGGGTTATTTGCCAAACACCACCCTTAAGGTTCCTGGTGTCGGATTTTCAGTAGCAGGTCTAGATCGCGCAATATTCGGCTTTTATCAATTTCAAAGTTTTTTGTTTATTGTTGTCATAGTGATGTCGATTTTACTAAAAACTGCATTTTGACAAACTTCAATTCATAGCCAATCACTAGTGAAAATTTTATAGCGATCGGACAAGGATAAAATCAGTTTTAAGGCGATTGAAAAAAAACGGTATGGCCTCGAAAAAACTGTATCGAAACACCTTAACTGGTATATTTTTAAAATTTCCCTAAATTACAAATACCTGATGAAGGAGTATGTCAAAGAGAATGCTTGAACCTGAAAAGCAAAATTATTACACAACTGTTTGATTCTCAGACTGATAAAAGTATAAGGGGCACCCAAGGACCATTTTCTGTAAAATATCTGGTCGAAGAAGCAATTTCTGCCTAGAAGTTTCTATAGGTTCAGGAAGGCTAAAAGTTTCTAGATAATCGTTCCATTCATGTACGACTTTCGAGGCTTATCTAATAAATTCCCTGCTATTTTCTAAGGTTGAATTTTATAGATTTCACTCTTGACGTTTAGCTATTACTCGTACAAAAAGGAAACTTAAAATTTCGGATACGAAAATGTGATGGGGACAATTTCTCATCTTCGTTAAGTTATAAATTACATCTATAATTTTCCGGGAAATAATGCTTAAGCGCTTGTCAATTCAGAAAGGCTCAAGTTGTCCTAGGATGACCGGACAGATACAAATTTTATAGCCCTCCTTAGAATGCATATAGAGATCTAAAAGCTTTGGATAGCCTAAAAATCTAAAAAGCGTTTTTGACGTATTTAAAAGGAAAATGTCGTTCGGTGCCCCTAAAGCATGAGAAAAATGCGATAACTGTATTACCAAAGCTCCAACTCGTTACATGGCAGCATGGAATGCTTTAAAAGAAGGCGTGGGTAGTGTACCAGAATTTTTCTCTGGGAATCTGGGTCAGCCAGCCTTATAATGCAACTTCAAACGGGAGCACTGAAAATGACTGGAAGATTTAATACTACACGGGTGATCAACAAAGCAACCTCAAAACAAAATCTTTCCCTGCAAAATTTCATGTTGGTAATTTTTAGATCAAACATTTGGAAGTTTTTCCTCGGCCAAAAACCAGCGACAAAAAAGTAAATAAAACAAAAACACTTTTAAGGAAATGATGGTATATCTAGATAAAATGGTGTTGAGTTAATAAAACATGAACTGAGTAATAAGAAAGTCAATAACGCGCAACAAGCTTAAATAGTCCAGTTTCGAATTAAAAATTACCGCTGAATACAAACATTAACGACACATTCATACAGGGTTAGCCTCGACGTAATGTAAAATATTCAGAAATTCTGGCAAGTAAGTGTTTGAAATTTGAATATACACAATAGACAGAGTAGTAGTAGTAGTAGTAGTATGAACAGGTCTTTTTCTCGTTGGATTTTGTGAATATATTACTTCAGATGGAGGCTACGGCTGTAAAAAATGTGCCTTCACTTCTTTAACTCAGCGATCATAACGAACTCGAAAATGGACTATTGCAGGCCATTTTTTAACACATTAGGTCATTTCCCAGTTTGCAAAACTCTCACTTCCAAAACGAGGTTAAGTCCAAAACCTTTCTTGTGAAAATGAGGATTGTTCGCATGACAATAAATAAACATTTTCATGGCAATAGCTTCGCACTTGACCTCGCTTTGAAACAAAAACTTTGGGCAGCTCGAAAATGGCCCATTCTGTCGGCCAGTGGATTTCAGAATTTCCCATTGAGCATGAGGTCTAAATGCTCAACAGTGTCAATGGACCAAAATAAAAGAACATTAATACCTTTGCCAGTGATAAGATCAAAAGAGTCGACAAAGAAAGGACAATTAAGGGAATGTCATTTCCTACCTAAGCTATGCCCACATACTGAATATTTGCCATTAAACATGGGATTCCTTATCTTGAAGATTTCCAGCAATCGCTTGATTTCTTCGCCAACTGTGTTAACAATGTTCTGTTCACGGAAAGGGAAAACGTTAAACGAAAGTAATGAAAAGATGAATTGGACATTCTGGAATTTGCGTGAAGAGAGTGTTAGGGCTTTTCTAGCATTATACACATGAAGTAACTGACAGTACAAGAAGCTCGAGCTCATATGACTATCGGCAATCTTGCGTAACCTTCGAAATATGAGGATTTTTATGGGGGAGAAACTACTGCTTCGGTAAGCTACAATGTGAGAGGATTCCAATATCTAATAGGCTGACCTCACTTAAATTGAATGTTTCTTCTTTCCTGAGAGGTTCCCAATTTATTTAGATCCTTTCACATTTGTAGGCAACAGAAACAATCGTTTTCCTCCCATACAAACCCTAATATTTCGAAGGTTTAGCAACAACGCCGATGGTCAGACACTGTATTTCGAGCTTTGGCTACCTGTGCTGACAGGTTGGGATTTGGGAAATTTTTATGATATCATTACATTATGAATTAGTAAGATCCAAAATTTACAAGTACAGAAGAAAAACGGAATTTCTAGTTAATGCCGGAGTATCATCACTTGCACATTGAAAAATAAATTACTGACACAAATCTCCCTCAAATATTGTTCTAAGCCTGTAAGATTTTGAAATGCAACTTTCCCTCGTCAAAAATTATAATAATGAGCACCCCGAAAAAGCCTCTAAGGCCTAGGGCAAACGTCGAACTTTTAGTCATAAGAACCAAACTTAAATGTTAAGGCGCTCTTTTCGGCGGTGTAGACGCATTTTCTCCAATGGTCCTCATCAAAACTTGGTAAAAAAAACCGTTGAAGAAAGGTTCTACTGAGAACTACCCTTACAGCTGTACGTGTGGATAAAACTTACTTGACAATATGTTGGGCTAGTGTAAAATAGTATGTCCAAAAGGGTACTGTTGGTGAACTCTCGAAGACGCCGTATGCTTCCCAAAGAAATGGACTGAAGTCTTCTACAGAGGTAAAGTACAAATAGCAACTTTGACTTCTGATTGAGAAAAGGACTCTTAAATGAATACCGCCTTAAACTAATTTATGCAGTTAATGCAGGGTATTTAATTCATGAGGGCAAATACCTGCCATCTATTACTGCAATGATTATAATTTCTTCGTCTGACAATAAAACCCGTCTCGCTCAATACAGAAACAGTACTCTCGATTTGCAGTATTTTCAATGTAAAAAAGTTTGAATAGAATTTTTTATAATGAGGGTCTTGAACACGCGTGTAGCGGAACACCATGGGTAATGAAATTTGTTTATCCATGCATCCAAGAAATTTTGGTTTCGCCAAAATCGTCCGTCCGTACGTTCGTCCACCCATACGTATGTACGTACGTCTGCCCTTCATGTTAGCGGATGTGAAATATCACACTTACTAGCTTGAAGTCCAAGGTATACAATCTGTGTTTAACTCAGACATCCATGTTAATTGATAGCTTTCAAACCAGTGTATCTGCTGACCAGTATAACATGACTGTATCGCCTGCTCAGGTTTAAAACTCATTCAGGTTACGAGTTTTTTTGTTTTTGTTTTTTCTTCGTCTTCTTCTTTTAGTTCTACGCTCACAAGTTCTGATTCATTGTTTCTAATTGATTGCAAGCTCAAGTCCATTTCAGTTTGTTTCTCATTTATGTCAAAAGTCGAATTACTATAGAAAGACTTTTCTAAAAAATCCCAAGAGAACTTCGCTTTTGACCCTTGCTAAATCTATATCATTTTTGCTAAAACTTAATCTTTCTTTGACTTCACTAAATACATTGCCTGTGCCAAGCTCAAAGATTTGTAGAGCACGTTTTTCGCATCACATCAGGTTTCATAATCTCTGCATTTCTATCTTGGAGCCTGTGACAGGCTACTAAAGTCACTGATTGAAATAGAGCTGAGAAAGTATGAATGCAGTATCAAGGCTTATCACTAGGTTGACTTAACTTACTTATCTACACCTGTTGAGTCATTATGAAGTCTAGAGTGCCACTGTACTGGTAAGAACTCCACCCTGCCGATGGCACGTCCCCTAGATAACTCATCATGGTGGTCAGCCAACATTTGGAGACTCATTCTACGAAAATCATCAACTGGAACAGAATGAAACATTACCAGACAGGCTTAAAAACACTTCATTAGGTGATAACTATGTTGTGTGTACAGCTGCTGTACTAGAAAACTATGATCAACATTTAGAGTTCTCACCAGGTATTCAGCTAAACAGCCTTAACGAAAATGGTTAGTTAACACCATTAGATCTTGTATAATCAATTTTGTGGTGAGTGGCATTTCCTAAGAAAGGATGCCTCATATCTTTGAATAAGGTTTGAGAGAGGAAGCCGGGAGTCAACAGAGGAAACTTAATGATTAAGGCCCTTATTACAATTAAATTATCTTCCATCAAACTTCACCTCACAATAACATTTTGCAAAATTAGATGTGGCTAAATGTAATTTAGGCAAAGTTAACCTCGAAGCAAGGCTGGTCAGCAGTTTTCCCAACAATGCCGGGGGTGACCCCATGCTTTTAGCAGGGGCACCTTGTGACTTGTATAAATTATGCAGTTGCTTTCTTGCGGTTCTTCGCAAAGGGTATTTGCTAAGGCCTTGTTGCTTGCTTGCCATTTTTGTGCCTGGTTTTTTTTCCCAGCCCTTCCTCCCTCTCTCAGCAACTTTCACACTTAATGTTTTTCCAGTCTTGATAATAATGTTGGATACATCTAATTTCTCAAGGCTTTAGTTCTCTAACATTGAGTGACAATCACCTGCCTCAAAATAAAAGATGATACAAATGAAGCACTAAGTTAAGCTAAGTATCAGATACTAACCACATTCAACAATACTCCTAAAGTTCAAGTCTGCAATAGGACCAATCCCATGAACAACAAATATTAGGTGATCAATCTGAGCCGGTTCTCCTAAAAAAAAGAGCATTAGCAACAAAATAATCATTTATTGTACCACAAAACTGTTTAATTGTTTATTGTGTTCTAGTGCAATGCTGTCTCTGAAGGCCAGGTGTTGGGGGCTGGGGATTTCCTCTGGTTTGTATGAGCATGAACCCCAGCTACTCTCATAAAAAAATACTAGGAAAGTAGAACCAAAACAACTTCCCAAAAGTACCAAAACCAAAAAAAGTACATGTATATTAAATTCATTTTTGGACACCACTGCATGTATACTAGAAATTTTGCTGAAAATGCCTTTTGAGGCTACAATATAGTTGAGCTGTTTCATGCTTGTTGTCTGGCTAAAGATTCAAAAACTGACTAAACTACTGTATATAGGTCAAGCAGAAGACTGCCTAAGACTCCCTCACCAATTACCTTTCGCTTTCGTTCCCCCCTACTTCTTTTGCTCTTCTTGGCCCCTGTTATACTTTTGTTTGTTTGTTTTTGGTTGAAAACTTTTAGAATCCTTAGATTGTTTTGAAAAACTGCCTCTCAAGTTTCAACTGTGAGCCCCCAATTGAAATTGAAATACATGGAAATGCTAGGAATATCACCCACCATCATCAATTTCATCTTCGATATCTGCTATTCCACGTCTCACAACCCGTGGCCTTGCCACAGAGTCCTCTCCACTCCAGTTTTCATTCTCATTATTGGGCACAAAATGCACCATAACATTAGCATTATGCATCATAATGTACTCTCCAGCAGATAATTCAACTCTACGTGGCCACTTATTCTCACGAGATGCCAGGAGAAAATCTGCCTGAAAAAGGATCATAACATAGTTTGAAAGAAAGGTACTGTGTGTCAACCATTGCCATAGGCAATTTTTTTTTTCTAGCAACTTGTCATGCAATTTTGATGTGTTGTTGTGAACATTTGCTGGAGGTGTAGCCCAAGGAAAGGGCCCCTGCATTTGCTTCATACAAATTATGCAAAAAATATGAATATTATTATTTTGATTGTTGTAAGAGCTCTGCAAGAATCATTCTGACGAGTACCATGTAGAACTTGATTCGTATGGTACAATGCTTGATGTAACACAAATTTTGCCAGGCATTTTCATTTATGATCAAAGAGTGCTAACTGTTTTAAATTATTAACACAATGTAAGTCCACAATGACGATCAAGCTTCAGTAATGATGTAAGAGGATCTTTAACACAGAATAAAATTGAATAATTAACAATAATTATTACTGGCAAGGTTGAGCAAAATGTAATGATTTGTCAGTGGTGTGCAGATCAATAATTATTACACTAACAACTTACAATATTTTGCAGTACCTGAGTTCTATAATTTGTTTTATCAATTGATCACTGAATTTGTTTTTTAATTAATATCTTTAGGAAGCGAAGCAATCTTCCATTTTCACACACGAGCGATTGCAAGAAGGAGAAAAAGTGGTTTCATTTACGCATGGGTGAAATATTATTTGCAGCCAAACAAAGTTGGACGACATTGGCCATGAGCAGACCATTATTTGTAGGCAGCTATTTGCAGGTCACGTGTTACTCTCTCGGCCAATGAAAAGGAAGAAAAATTAGCATCAAATGATAATTTATAACATTATTATAATAACAATAATGATGATGATAATGATGACAAATGATCTTCTGATAGTGGATGCACAGAGGAGCTCTTTTCTTACTATGTCCCAGATCTAACTGGAATTTAGGCATGAATTTGTTGCTTCAAATAGAGGGAGAGAACGAGGACAACAAACTTCAAGTCCATCCTGGGCTTTAACCACTATTACTACACCACTCTTGCCCCCAAGTACACCAAGAGGAATCATTTCGTTATCAAAATCATGGTAATAGGCCATTTGCACTAAGAGGTCATGTGACATTGTTTTTATGAAAGGAAAAGAGAAGGGAAAGTTATATGATTTTTTTCTTGAAATAACGATAAGTGAGTCATATATGTATCTTTAACAAAATAATTATAGTGATTTGGTTTTTCAAACCTGCACCATTTTCTTAAAATGAGTAAGTTCGTAGCTGGTCATGAGACCAAAATGTGATGTTTAAAATTATGAATTACCTCTTTCTGAACACAAATTTTGCACTTAAACTTCGAGGAAAATGTTGAAAAGATGATGTGGGAACGTTTACAGCACATCTGAGCGTAACTATCAAACGTTTAACAAGATCTAAGCAAAAAGTAGTTTTGGCTGCCATGTTGCAGGGCAAGAGTATGAACTCCAACATGGCGGCCAATACAAAATAATGATCAATACTATTTTGTTGAAAAATCAAAGTGCCATAAAATATCTCCCTTAAATGCGTTTCCTCTCAAATTTCGGGTGTAAAATAAGTCTTATAATTTTATGCTCTGTCAATTTTTGGCATCAGCAAGATTCCAACTCATTGTTGAAAGGAAGCATTGGTCACGTGACATCTTAGTGCAAGTGGCCTATTGATAAATGAAGAATGATGGTAAATTTTAAGCTTGATAAAGAAATGAGAAAAGATGTGATGGTCATGTCACGAGTTCAGGACAAAGAAAAAAACCTAAATCCCCTACAGTAGTTTAACCTGTGGCCCTGCACACAATGGTTGGATGCCCTAACCACTGAGCTACAAAGGATTCGTGACAAGCTAGGCCATAAACAAGGTTCATGTATGACATGCATCCTGTGTACTGCTAGGATCAGCAATGTCGAAAACGCCATTAGTGTGACAAATAACTTACAATGATGGTAAATTTTAAGCAGTGCACGAAGGTCATAGGTTCAATTACTGTCAGGACTCAAAGTTTTTCTTTGTCCCTTGCTCAAGACATTATGATCACAGCTTTTCTCATCATTGTAGTTATTGACAGAACATATCTAGACAAGATGGGAAATAGAAATGGGCAGTGTTTAATCTAGGCCACGTTTTTGCATCAATGATGCGGAATATTCCATTTTGATGCAAACTGAAATTATTGTGGAGTCGAACTGATGCAAAAAAGGTTACCTCATATACAAGTACTTCCAAAAAAAAATTTTAAAGGGATGCTTACTAGCCTGAAATAAGTGTGCCGAATGACTGTCATATCAGACAACATACTTATGAGTAGTTTTTGTGTCAGGCCTTTCAAGCTGTACAGAGAAATACTGGAGTGTACATTTCAAGGTTTTGCATATGTTGCTTTGCTGATCAATTCCCACTTCATTTGTTGAATTTGTTCTTTTCCTTTATTCATTATGAAACAACAACAAAAGCTAATAGTTCATTTTTTACACAAAAGAGTTTGGCAGTTGAACCTGAAAAGCATGAAGATGGGCTGGATAAGGATGGCGGTGAAGCTGGAGAAGTCAGTTCGATGATGTCAGTTGTTCAAAGTTTTAATAATCATAGTTTAACCAGGGCTTCTGATATTTCGCAGAAAAAAAAGCAAAATTTTGCAGGATTTTCAGGGGCAAATTCTTAGAAAAATCGGCCAATTTCACGGGACATTTCGGGGGGAAACTTGGCCAAGAAACAATCAGTAAAAAACAGCCGATTTCGCTGGATTTTTTTTGGCAAATTTCGCTAAAATCGATCAATTTTGCGTAGATATGACCGGTGTTGTTTAACGTTTTTTTAACAGGGATGATCATTTACTCTTTCAACAACAGTTCGCTCGAGAAATGAGCGAAGGCTAAAGCTGTTAACATTATGGTCAGTGCCCAGTTTTTTGCAACGTTCATCTAAAAACGCCTGGTAGTTTTGGGACGTTGTTTAAGTTTCAAGATAAATTTGGACGTTGGGGGTGAATAAAACAGGTCTAATAGCCAAGATGATTAGAATTAAATATGTTTTGCCGACATGTATTTGGAAATATTTTTGGCGGATTTCGCGGTAATTTGCATTTTTTGGAGAATTTCGCGGGATTTCGCAGAAATACCTGAATTTCGCGGGTCTGCGACCGCGCAAAATATCAGAAGCCCTGTTTAACCCAGACCACTTTTGAAATGACTCAATTTAAAATGCCATGTGGGAAAAATGACCCACTTTGACTAATTTCTAGACTGAACACTGAGCTGGTACTGTATACCTTACCTCAAGCCTTGCTGCCATGTCTTCCATGTAAGGAACAAGCTTAGACTCTCCATCTCCTTTACAAAACCAAGTGCACCTTCGCACTACCGACACAGATTCTTCCCAATAAAGGGGGTAGCGCAACCTCTTATCAAGGTTGACATCATACCTTCCACCATCAGTGGCAACAATTCTGTCTCCACTTGCTGAAGAACTTTTCAAAGCCTGCTCTAGGTTCTCAGAGTCTATAAAAGAGAATGGCACCCACACAGAGGCTCCCTTGCAGTAGAACCAGTGTGGTTGCACAGGTTCAAGAACAGGTGCAGGCCCACTTTGCACCTGCTGAGATGAGGGGACATTGTAGTGAGGCAGAGGTTGAGGCGATGTATGTGGTTGAGATGACCCTGTTGATTGTGTAGTACTTGATGTGCTTGGTGTGCTGGGAGAACGACTAGCGACAGGCTGGGGAAGAGTCTGGGGCAAGCTGGTCGCAAGCTGGGGTGAGGTTTGGCGTGAAACAGTGGACCCAACAGACGGGATGTGAGGTGACTTGTTTACAGCAGGCTGAGGAGGGGACTGGGACCAGCTGGCTGCTGTTGGAGGAAGAGACTGGGGAGGAGTAGTTGATGATTTTGATGGACTGTATGTCCCAGATCCCACGGCTGTTAAATTGGAAGTGGGAGTCTGGTATCCCGAAGAAGTGTTCATTACATTTTGAGCTGGTGAAAGGAAGTCATCATGTGCACCAGATGAAGATGAAGACATTGTGAAGAATGGAGAACTCTGATTCCTTTCTTGCAACATCCCTGGGGATTCTTTCTGGTTACGAAAAGGTGTTTGGACCTGCTGTTGTGATGATCCTTGCTGACCAAGAAAGCTCTCTACCTCACCATATTGTTCCAACTCTGCTGTGGCTGAACAGTGAAAGAAAACATTCATGTAATCAACTGTGAAAATACATTGCTGGATTGCTGGCTGTTGACCAGCATTGATTCGCGTGATGAACTACATATGAGCTGAACCAAATGCATAATTTTTAATCATATTTTAAAAAAAGGCTTTTTTCCTTTGGAATTCATTTTGACTGTATATTAATAAAGAGTATCATCTGAATCGATTAGCCAGCCTAAAATTACTTAAATTATTGGTTCAGCCTGGCTTTGAATTTGATTCAGCTCATGTGAAGTGAGGTGTCTGGAACAGACCTAACAGATTCATTGTCTTGTTTTGTGCTCCAAAGAACTTTGCCTTTATTGATAACCAGTCTAGATAATCTAGGAAACTTGGCATGTCCCCTAACCAGCCCCTCAACTTTAATAGGTGATTAACACCCATTTTTATGCAGTGTTCTCGCTAAATTTTTGCTCTGCAGTTAAGGGACCATTCATGGCCGGTAAGGCAAAAAATATGCCCCAGAATACCCCAGAGGTGCACTTTCCTGGGGGCGGGGGGGAGGGGGGAGTGGAGTGAGAGACATGGCCGCACCCTAGAAGGAGCTAAGTTCTTGAAACATCATTCCTTCATTTTAAGACCTCTTTTTCTCAAATCAACGTTTGATCCCAATAATTTTACTCTTTCTTCAATGTTCTCTTTTCAAAATGTGTGACCCATAAAAAGAAAAGCTCTGTATACCTTAGTACTTGATTGGATCGGATCACAACTTGCATATTTCGTTAAACTACTTATTTAATTTTAGTAAACCATCAAGCAGTTGCAGGCAGTAAGAAAACGAATTCTCCAATCTCTGATGCCTAATGAACACCCTGTGTATCATTCCAAAAAATATCCATACCTCCCTCACAGTTGATCAATGGAATTTCTGATGGGGAGGAGAGTGGGGATTAAAAACGGCAGGGACGTCCATGTGAACTTGAATGGATGTTACTAATTTGCAAACAAATATTCAAACTGTTCAACTGGTTTGTCAAATGGTTCAAACTGATTTTTGAAAGTATTTGAACGGACAGTAGTGAAACTGTAAATGGCTATCCCTTTGAAGACATCAAGTTACCTTGCCATGCGTTTGATTCACTTTATTTGCTTTACACAAACTTGAAGAGATCATTTTATAGATATGCCACATCCTCGATTTTTAGCTTAACATTTTTTAAGCAAACAGGCAAGTCCTACCCATGAGCCCTTAGGGAGACCAACTTTGCACTCTAGGCTTATAAAAATATTATTTTAGTTGAAATAACATTAAGCAACCTGCTATATGTACGTTTGAGATATTGCCTTAAAAAAACATCAAAAATGTATCAGCTATAATGTGCGGTTCCAGAAAATATCCATACCCCACCACAGAGGGAATTTCACCTAGGTTTCCCCCACCTCCCTGGATTTTCCATTTTTGTGAGGAACTGATTACCCACCCCCCCCCTACCCCTCCAGAATTTCCACAGTATAAGACAAAGACCCCCCCCCCCCCCAATCCCTCTGGAAAAGTTTATTTTCACAAAAACAGATTATCAAAGTAAAGAACGACGCCGTTTGCGGGTATGCAATGGTTTTCATTTAATTTCAATGAGAGGTCTTGAATTAGAACACAGTAAACTACCTACAAAGCAACCTTTGTTTACCTTGATATGCAAACTTACGATTTTTTTTTTCCAAACGGCGGGAAGCCGTCTCCACGGCCATGATGTTGACACGTCAAACTTTCAACCACAAAATTAAGGGGAAACGAAAAGGAGAATAAAAATTCTAGATTCTGAAATCGTTACAATGTATACCTTCTGCTTCTTGAAGCAAAACTTTCACTGTTGTACAGTTTTTCGATCGACTGACGTGATTCTAAGAAAGGTAGCTAGTCACCAGTGTTTTTTGTACTGGAACTACATAACCACGCCTGTTACGTGTTCATGTCTCTAAGGAGACTGAACAAGTAATGGTGATCAATGGTAGTCTTTACACTAGAGCCTAAATAAGCTAAGAAATATTTGAAGACAAGTAAATTTTAGTTACTTCAAGTAAAATAAAGCTTCACACACAACCGATTCTTTTTTACTTCAGGTTATTTTCCCACACAACAAAATTAAGATTGATTGACATGTCTCGCCTTTCTCAAAGCTCAAGAAACCGCAAAACCGCAAGTCAGCTAAGTCGGTCATAAGGATGGTTTTCAAGTCACTTGAAACTTTCTTGAATCGTTTCAACTTTCTGACTTTAATGAGATGCAATGCAAAGTTACTTGAGATTTTACTTAGGCCTTCACACAAATTTTTGGTTAAGTAAAACTTAGCGGCTATTAAGTCTTACTTAACAGCCTAGTGTAAAGACAACCAATATTACGCCTGCAACAAGTCAAGTTTTTGTCGGCCTAACAGGGGCCTAATTCCTTTGGATTCACATACATAACGCTTTTGGAAGAAAGAAAAGCTGGTTTAGATGAAAAAGCAATCATAAATGATATGGTTAAACTTATGTCTTCAAAAATGATCTACCAGATCAGTAAGTAGCAATTTTTGTACTGAGTTCGAAATTAACCCATTGGAAAGTGATTTTTATCATCCAACCTGCGTCGACTCTGGAATTTTCTGGGCTTCTGACACCCCCCCCCCCCCCCCCGACCTCCTCAGAATTTCCAATTCCCTCCATGGTGGGGTATGGATATTTTCTGGAACCACACAATAAAAGGTGTTTCTTATGACGTGAGCAGTGATTTTTAAGTGGTAAACAGTGGAAAATTTCTCAATACTACAAATTTAGGCCACTAAAAGAAAATAGGAAATTCCAGAGGGGTGGGGGGGGGGGGTATATAAGACTCCTCTGGAATGAAATTCCAAGGGGGTGGGTGCAGGTGATGTCACAGTGGCTATGCTGTCACGCATATTTTGGGAATAAAATTTGCATTGTTTTGATCTCCAACATGGCTGCTTTCTCACATGGTTGCAAACCAAGAATAGGGGCAAAGGGGGAATCGCTTAGGGATATGGACTGGAATTAGTATAGTTTAAAGGATTAGGCCATATGCTATCCTCCTCGCCCGTATATCGTAACACCCCCACCCCCCTTCTCCTCAAGCGCTCCTGTACGTCAGGTAACGTTTAGCAACTCTTCTGCCCTTGAAATAAGATAACACTTGTCAAACCTCTCAACCACTCACACCAAAATCACGTAATCATACCAGCTGAATGCAAAGACAATCTTTGACTACACCGTATATGACTAAAGAGGAGCGTCACGTGAGGCATTACTAAGCTTTATGGGTGAAAACACTGGTGAAAGTTGGTTCATACCTCTACTCGAGGACGTGGTTGCAGTGGGTTGTATTATCGAGGAAATTGGTGGAGTTTGGGATGCTGGCACGAGAGTTGGTCCAAAATTTAAATTTCCTCCAAAATCTGCCAAAGAAATTCCATGTAAAGGAGCAGGTTTTTGACCTGAATCAAAGTTCTGTGCCTTCTGTCTGTCCGCCATCTTGGAAAATGGACACGTCAGAAAAATGCGGTGAGATCGCGGGCTCATAGCGCAACCCACGACCACGGGACACAGACACGGACGAACTTTGGATGCTCATTGAGTCATGTCCTGTTTCGTTCGTGTGCAGACCCCAGGGCGGACCCTAAGTAAGATCCAGGGGCTGTTTCTTGGTCCATACAAATCCTTATATTTTGACATAAATCTCAAGAGCCTGGACTCTAGCCTTTGCGCTTGCATAAAAGCTCGAAACTCCGGCTCTTGATATGTGTAGAAAAATGGGGCCCAGCGTCAGTTTCAAAGTGACCGAAGTCGCAGGTTACCAGATAACTTCGGGGGTGTCACACTATCAAGTAATGTAGCATGTTCCAGCTAAATTGCAGTAATTTGCGGATATTTAAAATCGTATATCAAATTAAAGCTTGTAAATAAACCAAAAAAATGCTTGAAAAAATGCACTGTCGAATTTTTAACGAGTTTTTTTAATGCGAAGGTGCGAATCACCTTCGAGGGCTAAACTGACAGCAATGTTTTTCATAGAGAGAGGATGATATAATTAGCGATGTAACCGACTGGGTAACGGGTAGTTTTCTTTTATTTCAGGTCTAGTAAATAGCTTTATAAGTTTTTCTTTTACTTGGCAAATAAATGAGAAATTTAATACTTATTTATGATTTTTATTTAGGCTGACTCTGACCACTCTGCATGAAGCGCTCCATGACTCAGCAGGACTAAGCTAAGACAATGGTCGAAGTGTTCTCAGTCCATTTTCTGTTATTGTCAAATGCGGATCGAAAAATTTTTAAAGAAATTTCTTTCGTTGCTAGTTGATACTCTTCTGTCATGTCGTTGTTCCTTGAGACTCCCTATCGTCCCTTTCGTCCTTCACTTTGTGCGCTTTTTTGCACTTGTCCACTGACAACAAACAAAACAAATAAAGAAGTTTCGTTGAGTCCGGCTAACTAAAAGAAAAACATTCCTGATTATTCATCCACCGACCATGGAAATTCCCGCGAAATTGGCGAAAAACACCATAGGGCTGTCAATCAAAAGAGTAACTTTTACTTCCGGCCGGTACTAGCGAAAAACCGTCATTTCTCCGCCAATATTCACTCTTTTCCATTTATCTGTATTTCTCATAAAGACCACACTAAAACTTTACTAAGAGACAAGAGTCAAAATTTTTTAACAAAATTTGTCATCTGAAGGTATCCCGTAACCTTAAAATTGGTGGGCACTGTTGAGCTATTCAAACAAAAACAATTGAAAAAATATAAAGAAAAGAAACTTGGAAACAAAGCAAAAAGCATTTTATTCAAATGGCTTTGACTGTGTCTTTACATAAAAAATCGTCAGGGGTGATAAGGTTTATTGTGTTTTAAATCTCAATATGAAGGATTTCAGTCGCTCTACCAGTATTCCGCAGTACAAAAAGCGTTCCGAACGTATCACGCGTACTTTGAATCGCGAGTCGTTTATCACGATCATAACGAATTTTCTTTCACTGACGCGACTTCGAACACAAAATTAAAAGTTACATTTTTAGGCGGTTTAACTAATGGAGCTAAAAGACATCCCTTCTGAAGATAGTTTCCAATCTACAAGTGAACAAAACCAATCGGTGAGTTTTTGTCTACTATATGTGTCTTTCAGTCTTCAATTTTATGTTCACAAAGATTCATTTTTAAGACCCCGGATTCAGAAGTCTTAAGTAGTAATGAATGGCTTCAGTTTAACTAATTTTGCAGTGATCAAACATAATGAAAAGCTTCGAAGACCGAAGCCAGAGTAACTATAGAAAGTACGGTTTTATTACTAATGCAAATAATGAGCATAAATGCAGCACCTTTATTCTGCCTGAATAAGAAAAAGTGTGAGAAACGTAATTAAGAAGAAGGAATAGTGAAAGCAATGCCCGTCAAGAAGTGATTGTAAAGATGAAATGCCATCAGGGCGTGCTTTCTTAAGTATCAATTCTGACAAACGTAGGAGAGAAGTGCCTCTTTCTAACCATGAACACAGTACTACAAACTTTCCTCAGAGGCTATTCCGCCTTTTAAAAAAGTGGTTGTAGTTTTAAGACGACCCGAAATAGTCAGTTAAATGGCGCCATTTATCAATTTTGTCGATCTTTTTTTTTTCTTTTTGCGTCATGTTCGTCGCAAGACACTGAATAAGATTTGCTTTTTGGTCTTGCATTGACAAGGTTTAAACAGACATTTAAATTTCCATTAAGCGGCCGCGTCCACCTTTTGGTCGTGCCAACGAGCGAAGTTTTTCTTTTGTCGTTACCTCTGTTTAGAGGCCACTAAGCGCTTGATACACTGAGTTTCGCCTTATTTCAAGAATATGGTGAAGAAAAATACAGTTCAGAGATGGAAGGTGACACCGGCGATTGTGGCTCAGTAATGCTGCAGCTCCCTTCACGAGTTTGATTCAAAATAAAGTGATGTTTCAGCAAAGATTATGCTCATGAATGCTAATTTATGACGAACCTCTTCACTGCGACGATCATTTCTTCATCTTCATTTCATTTCCGCAGTTCATATATGATTTATTTCATATATCATTAACACTCATTTCTTTCACGGGAACTTATGAACCCACAATTGACCTGCTCTCAACGTCAGTGGCTTCATAGCTCAGTTGGTAGAGCATTGCACCGGTATCGCGAGGTCACGGGTTCAAACCCCGTTGAAGTCCTGATTTTTTTTTTCAAGCTTCTTTACGAAATTGCATAAATTTCGTTCACTGCGACGATCATCCATTAAGCAGCCGCCACATGCTGGTACCTTGAATGTGGCGGCTTCATTGAGTTTCCACGGTCAGCAGTCCATAACCGCGGATCGAGCAACAAGCAGCTTCAGTCACTGTGCACTCTTTTCACGGCATTTTCACCCATTTTCAGTTTATTTCAAGCACGATTGTGCCGCCAATTTACAACTTCTTCCAAGTACCTCCGTCAGATAAAACCTACAGACCAATTAACGGAGCGGAGCCTTCCATTTTCGCAGGAAAATTGCTCTAAAACGTATCGCAAAACAATATTAAACAGGTCCGTGAAAACGCCGCGCCCGCGCGTGACATGGGTCTGGTATGAATACAATACAATACGATAACTTTATTTAAAGAGGGAAGCGCAATAACCTATTACAGTTTTCTAACCTACGGCCCTCATGAATGGGAGATGCCACGGCTTCGGGTAATGAGGTTCTGATAAAACGTATTCTTTTGACTTAAGGTATTCTCAATTGACTGCCTTAGCAGTCATTCACTGGAAATTACTGCACCAACTTGTCGGATCTGCCAAATATCCGGGAATTCCAGTGATAAGGATGTTGGAGAACTCCTTGTTAGCCCCTGTGAATGCAGGGGTAGCCTCGGTTTCGTCCACAAGTTCTGCATGGAGAAGTGGCTGAACATGCGTAATCAGGACACCTGTGAATTATGTCATTTTAAGTTTGTGACCAAGAGAAGGTTTAAGCCCTTTAATGAGGTTGGTTATTATTTTAATTTTGCATTATTGGAATTTTATCATTATCATCAGTTTTTTATGACTGATAGAAAATTCTCACTCGCTTTTAATTAGTGATTTTGACATACATCAGATAAGTAAAAACTAACGATATAAGGGGCCAAAAACGTTCGAAAACTTCCATGTAAAGGTCCATGGAGTGAAGAACGTGTTCCATTTGACATAAGTTCCATTCGTTTATAATCTAGTCTCCAAAATTCAAAATGATGGTACAGATATATATCGCCGTGAATAGCCTGGAAGTGGTAATTCCTTGTGAAAACTAGTAAATGGAACATGCTTTTTCACCGGAAAAATTTCGAACGGGAAAACAGGACTACTTTTTCAAAATTCAACTTATTCCCGGGAATTTTCCAGTGGAACATGTGTTCCATTAACATCCCAACCAGAATTTGTCGCGTCGTTTCGGCGATCTGGACAGGCGCTCTATCGAATCATGAGCTTTGAAAAGGCTCGCACGGGATGAATAAGAGCAAGGAAAGGTCATTTACAGCTGTAGCTCTATGTGTGAGGAGTGCACGTGCTTACTGCTAGGAAAACAAAAATGCAGTAATAGAAAAGTTGGAACATGTGGGTAACATCTCTTCTTATATTAAATTTCAGCTTCAATTTGGAAATGTCTTCGGCATGCTAAGCAGCAGTGAAAAGGGCGTGCTTGTCCTGGGACTGATCAACCTTTTTCTCCTGCTACTAGAGATTCCATTTCTCTACTACGTCATCAAAATAACTAGCAGTTTTTTTAACAGTATTCTACACGAAACAGAGGAAGTGAATGACGAGCCGAGAAGCCAGGTTTACAGCCTCCTTCTAGTGCTGCTGTTATTATTTACGTTGGTTTTGTTTGCCTCCTCCCTTACCTTCACCGTGTTTGGTTTCAAGGTTTTTCACAGGATGTTGGATTTGAGCAGAGAACTCGTTCTGATCATTCCCATGAGGCAATCGAAAGAAAAGGTCGTAGAGCTATGACAATTGTAAACGCCTCTCTTTACAACTAGGATAATTTAATCAGAAATCTAAGGCGCTCCAAACGTTCAGCATTTTACACATCCAGGACACTCCAGTCTCTGCATCATCAAGACAATGCTTGGTGGCGTGCATGTTGTAGATGCCTTTTTCTTGATTTCTTTAATTGGATTTTGTAAATTATATAATCTCTTTTAAAGTACATGAAATAAATTATACTACCACCTTTTATACCTTTTCCAAGACATTTTAATACGCGCCTTTTTTTATTTGTGTGTTTCTATTCTTTTCTTATTATTTTATTTTTTATTTCATTGCTAACCACCACTTTTTCGGCCAAAAGGTCATTGTGACATCAACCGCGAGTTCCATGTCTTTCACTTCGCTTTCAAATCATTCATTTTTTCTCGAACGTGCTTGAAGAAAATTCTAAGTCACCCTCCGTTATATGGCGTTAAAAAATTGTCTTTGAATCTTGCAAAATGAATGACTCAATGTATGACATTGAGGGAACACTGAACGCAAACACACAAATTGACCATTTTGAACGATACCATAATGGACCTTGTTTACCCCCAAAAGTTTGCATATCAGTGCATTGCCTTCGATTTCTCTGGGAGGTTTGTAATACCCAGGAGAAATTGGAAACAAAGGGTAGGCATTTTTTATTTTTTTTTTTGGGGGGGGGGGGGGGAATTAAACAAGGTGCATTATGTCTCGGTGAAAATAATCAATGACGTTACTACTAGTACACTGACACCAAATCGTACGATACCACACAATCATGCATTTTACCGGGTGTTTCTTGGTGTTGCGGAAACTATTGTTGGTTAGCTTTTGTGTTGTGGTGTGGGTATTGTTCAGTGTCTCTTCAATCTTTTGTATTACGTCATTGGTGTCCGCAACACCAAGAAACCCCCATTTTACCGACAAAAAATTCCTTACATTCAAAAAACTATTATATTTTGTCGTTATAAATAATGTCATCAACGTTGAGGACGTTTTAAATTGTAAATTGAATGCTGGGTATGCTGAAATACAATTGACTTCATTTTTAACAAAAAAAACTGTCAAAAGTTTATAAAAATGTTCATTTATTAGCAGCCATAATCATGTGTGTCGGCAAAGAAGCTCTTTACTCGAATAGCGAATAGCGTTCTACTTAAGCTTACTTATAGAGGAGGGATCAGAGTTTGACCCAGAAGGGTGCATTTGGTTCAAAGTCCTCCTACACGTTTCTCAGAAAAGAGGCTATTTCTATTATTGTGCAATCAACTATCTGAATTTGCTTTTCTCGTCCTATAGCTGTTTTCCCTAGATGTCCTTCTATTTGGTCTGGGTCTTTTTCAGAATCTGCTTTTGTTGTTGTTTTTGTCTTGTTTTTCTCTCGTTCTTCAAATTTTTCATTTCCCAAGAAATCTGCCACCAACCATTTTGCCCTTTCGCGACAGAATTCACACCGAAATGGTGCGCAACCTTTGATGATGTATGTACGCCAACATTGCGATGCTATTTTTACAAACTGTGGTCGAAGATATCGATGTTTCTTGGAGGCGATACAAAAAGACGCTTCAATCAATGACACATCTAGATAAAAAATATAATCACCCCGCGGGAGTAAGGAAAAAAAATTGCAAGTCATTTAAAAAGATATCTCTTCATGAAAGCTTCTTCCGCGAAATCTCCTGTAATAAACGTAACTGTAGAGTCCTCCGGGACTTCCTGTGGCCAAAAGTACCCCGTATAAAGTCCCGTCGGATTGAAGAGATATAGCTAGTCCAACCAGACGACTTGATTTAAGTTCCTTGAGGGATGCTCTGGTGGCCCTGTTGAGATGGAACACTTTTCGTGCTGCTGAGACGGACCATAGGCCAAAAGGCTCAAAACATACCTGTCAATGAGAGGTATAGACACATTGAATTATCTTGGGCAATTATTGCTGACTGTTGATAGCTAACTAACTGCCTAACTGAATGTCATGGTGAGAACAGGCTTTTTTCAAAAATACCATAATACTTTTTGTTGTCCTCCCAAAATATTGCACGAGCATTGTTTTCAATTTCTCTTGGGACTTACAATATATATGCTTATGCAACAAAGAATATTATGGTATTTCTGAAAAAGGCCTACACTTTCTCACTGATTAGAATGGTTTAACGAAATTGACTGATTGACATTACTGATTGAGTGACTGACAGGCCACCTGACTGGCTGACTAACTGACTGTCTGACTGACTGACTGACTGACTCACTGACTGATCGATCGACTGTCTGACCGAATGACGGACTAATTGTTTTACTGTCTGACTAACCGCTCACCAACTGTCTGACTAACTGATTAACTGACTGACTGGCCGACCGAACCGAATGTCCGGCTAATTGTCTGACTGACGTATTGTTCACCTGTCCGTCTGGCCAAGCTAACAGACAGTTGGAAACGCTGCCATGGCGACTGACTAGGTGATTGGCAGAATATTGATTAAGTAACTAACAAGTTTTCTAAAGTTCTGTGGCTACGTTTCACTATTCTACCGTTAGTGTTTAGGTATGTGAGCCCGTATAAACAATAACGCCTGGGCATGATGCTCAAAAGATGCTTCGAGAATCCTTTTCGACGATCTTGCTTATTTCTTCAATTTAAGGAATAACACAGTTTGAGAAAATATACAAGGTGTTTTGGGGTTGAAAACAAATTCCATTAATTGCATCCCCGTTTTCTGTAAATAGCCACATGCCCTCCTTGGGTGCCTAGTCTAATACAGCTATTTCGAGAAAGGTTGTCGGAAAAATGTGCACGCGACAATCCCGAAAGGTAATATGGGATATGATCAATACACTGTTTCTGCCGACTGTACCCGTCGAATCTACTTTTGTTGCTTTCCTTTAGCACTCGCAAACACATTTCCACGGCCTTTCGTACCAATTTTTTCAGATTTCTTTAAGGAACAGTGAACTTAAAACCACCCACGATGCCTTTCGGGATTGTCGCGTGCACTTTTTCCGACAACTTTCTCGAAATAGCTGTATACGGTCTTGGAGAGTCAGTGGAGCCTTGATTATTTTCTTCTGTTTGTATAGTGGTACCTTTGTTATTGAAGACTCTTTCTCTAGAATTTTTGGTAGGACCTGTACAGCAAAGAATCCACTTTTTAGCATCTTCTTAGCGGAAGGGAACAGATGATACACGGCACCAGGAATGAGGTCACTGTATTTCCCGCTGGCCGAGTATTTAACTGTGGCGTTACACTCCTGACCGAGAAACGATGTTGCGGGCGCCGGTGATTGGTCTGCGAGAACGGGCGGTGTACTATCTGCAAAGGCGAAAATTATTCGTTATATTTAACTGATGATAGGAGTCGCCAAGGTGATAAAAAATGACGTAGTTCTGCAGCGGGAAACAAACGTTTCGAAGTCTTAAACGCGCATACAGAGACATAGTTGCACAGGTGACCTCTGTATCCGTTGGCCTGGGTTGGCTCATGTATCACCTTGGCCGTTAAGGCTAGAAAGTCTAAGAAGAAGCATAACAAGCATAGCGATGGTATCTTTGCCTGAATTTTACGCCCTTAAAAGGTCGGAGATACATTTTTCCTTTCGTTGATCACTTTTCTTTTCGAAACAGGTACAGACAGAAGTTTAAAATAGGGCTGTGTCACGGCTCACGTCTAGTTCATTTTAATAGTACAGTAAAACCCCGCAACTAAGAACCTGAATCGGTTTAAGAACCCGCGTTAGGTTAATAATTACCAGTTAAGTCCCCTCTTAATAATGAGAACCCTTTTAGCCTAAACTTATTTTGAAACCGAGTTCTTATTTAGATATTTTCTAAAAACTATGAAAAAATTCCGCACACTTGAGCAAATAAGATAGGTCTCTTTGGAGACATAGGTGCCTTATCACTCCAACTGCAATGTAACTACCAATGTTTAAAATCAAATAAATTTGTTATTGGTACAATTTCAATACATTTATGGTATGTTCTGAAGTAGAACTTCAAAGTTCTTGAGGTCAGTGCTCAACTTCTTTTTATGGTCATTTTTACATAACTACTAATTTGGTATGCAGATTTTATGTGAGGAATAAGCTGAACCACTAAATACTCTTCAGAAAGTAAGAACCTATTTAAGAACCTAAATGGCCTAAACTTGTGCTAACTACCATTTTTTATAAAAAGAACCGTTTTTGGCTAACTTGGAGAAATTCAGGTTCTCAGTCGCGGGGTTATCGCCAATTACGCTTCCTTATGCGCTATGGAACTTAACACTGACGAAAAATTTACTCAACGAAAAAATCACAGCTTCTTTTCCATCAAATATACTTCCCAAGCATTACGTATTACATCCATTTAACGTTAAAAACAGCAAAAATTAACTGTGAAAAACAGATAGGTTTTCAAAAACCCACAATTTGAACCCGTTTTAATCTTCTTCAAGTTTGTCTGCTTACATGCATGGACACAAGAGGCCGCTGGACAGTCTCGTGCCTCCATGGAAACACCCACGCAGTGAGCGGAGTCCTCGAGAGTTATACATATTCTGCGGCGATGCTGTTGTCCTTCCTGGCAGTACTTCTGCTTACTGCATGCGCTCCAAGGACCCCATAAACCCCATACCGCCAGCAACGGCAGGGCATCTAAGACTTCTGGTGTGGTATGGAAAAGAATAATTCAATAAATAATTCGGTGAAAAATAGATTTTAAACCTTCGGAAAACATCGTCTGAGCTACATTGCTGTTTCTTATCTCTCAGTGGGAGGGAAAAAATAAGCAAATCAGTTGACACACGGAACTATTAAAAGGAAATCCTACAGTCGTAAGCGACCGCGACCACTTTTTGGGCCGAAGGTTTTATAATTTTCCATGAAAAGATGGGCCAAAACACCGGGTCTACGTTAGTTTGAGAAAAGAGCCGAAATTTTGCAACGCCATCGGTGGTTTCCCCGCAAAATGACGTATTAGAAACGAGCGCAGAAATTCCATACTGACAAAGTGTTACTACCCAGATCTGGGTAGTGCTTCTGATGGATAAAGCAAATTCTGCGGGGAAAGCACCGCTGGCGTTGCGAAATGTTGACTGTTTTCTCAGGCTGGGTCTGCGTCCCCAACTGTATTTTCGAACAGCATTTATTACGTACTACCTTCATGTAATAAACTTACCTCCAGTACTACCTTCCCGTTTTACATCTGTCTGTTTTGTTGTCTCGGGTCCCCAGTCAAGGGTTCCAATATCTGACGGTTCATCTAATGCATTACTAAACCACGCTGTAGTGAAGGAAGGATGGAATTCCATGTGGAGGGCGAATAGAGCAAATCCAAGAAGAAGGCAGAGGAATGAAAAGAACTTAATGAGAGGAACAACAGCGGTTCCCTGAAATAAAATAACACAGCTTTTGATTATCTTCATTTTAATGAGAAAGTTCTTTTTACATATGGCCTATATCATACGATGTGGTTTTCACTTGGGCTCTTTCATTTCATTATAGGGCTGCCTGAGGCACAGCCAAATTATAAAAGGAGCTTCGATCCTTCGACAAAAAAACACAAAATGGCGGATGGATCACCCAGAAGGCAATGCGTGACCTACCCCCTGCATTAAGGCTGCTCATTTTAATTTCTTGGGAGGGGATGGGTAATTTCCAAAGGGGAGGGGGTCTTTTTGGGGGTCTTGTTTTTGGACCCTTTCCATGATCCCCGTCACTTTAATTCCGAACAAATGCACCTTTATCTCTCTATTTCTTGGGATAGGAGTAGTTAGGACTAGCTGCACACTCACAATAGAAAGTATTTGACCACAGCAGCCCAGCATCACCTATTAAGGCGTCTTGTTATTTAACGTCTCTGACGAATCGCAGGCGAAGACGTAAAATATAGATAAATAAAAACAAGTCCTCGATGTTTTCCTTGAATAATTAATTTAAACATTCTCCTTAGACTTGTCATATGCCGATAATAGGGAACTTAAGCACCAGGCGTTTTTGGTACCACGGACGCCAAAGAAGTATTTTTGCTGCATGACAGCCACTGCGCACGTCAAGACGTTCTTGAGCTGCGGTCACGGACTTCGTAAGAAAGAAAAAAACTTAAGGCAAATCTTTGAAAGGCATTTTCAACTGAATTATTTTGTCGGCGTTCGTAATGGTTTCAGGTTGTTGTGCTTAATGATTGGCATTTCGCGCGCAAACCGCGTCCCCGATCAGTTCTGCGCGGCCAGGACTGGATCTGGACCGTTGGTGAATCAAGAACGTCTGGTACTTAAGTTCCATAATGATCTAATAGACGCCCTCCCTCAAATAAACGCCCCCTCCTCCCCCCGCCCCTACGCGCTTTTATGTTTCTTTTAGACGCCCCTATCTAATAAATCCGCCGCATGACAGTTGCTCCAAAATACTAGGCAAAAGCGAAAAAGAAATCATTTAGTGTGAATGTAGATGAATTCTTTTTCTTTAACAACGCCTGCTCTCAAAATCAGTGCTTTCTTCGATCAAAGTCACGTGGACATGTAACAAGTAAAGTCGAAAACTGTTTCCCTGACAAGCTGAGTGTTTCGCAGTTGCACTCTGGTAAAGATATATTTTGCACTGACTCTCTTTTTGATCTCTGAAGGGCAGACAGGGGGAATTAAGTCGCGCGAGATCACCAGGTCCCAGTTGTTAAAAAGGTAGATAGCGCTATCCAGCTTTTGAACAAATGGGGCAAGAAAACCAAGTGGCGCGTATTCTTCGAGTCTCTCCCTAGTCTCGCTCTCTTTCACCCTCGCTTTAGGACTTTCGCCTGACCGCGCACTCGCGCATTCTAAACTGAAATATGGTCATTTTACGGATTACTTACCTGAGTTCTTTTTTCAACAGCCGCTTCCTGGGGGATATAGAATGCAACAATTTCTTCCTCTCGTTTGCTCCATTTTTCTTTCGATTTCATGTCCGCCATTCCAGGTCGTTTTAAACCAACAGGCAACTGTACTTAGTTGCTTTATAACTTTAACAAGATCAGCTAAATCATCCTAAAAATCATATACTCATCTTGAGTAAACGTTTACGTTCTATGATTCGATTTAAAGGAGCTATTTCACATTATTTGCTATATATCTTTTTTTACCACTGATGAAAATTTTTATAGCTTTCAGCCATCTTACAGAAAAACAATGTCATCATATATTAAAAATCTAACATGAATCCAAGGTTTTCAGGTCATTTGCCTATCTTTGGTTTGGTTTTCTTTTTCCTCAAGTCTATTCTGGGAATTGCGAGACAATGGAATCATGAAAAATTTGCAATTTTTTCCCTAAAGCCTCGTAGTCATGTTAGAATTTAATATATCGAACGTAAGCTATTGCCTTGCAACCTCCCCTTTGTCGTGAAATGTCGTGCCATTCTTCCGCGACCTCGTATAATTAATGAGACGGTGGGGGTTGAGCCAGGATTGGGCCCGGGGCTTGACTGGGATACTCTTCCTCTCGTTTAGGAGAGAGGGGCGGGGTTAATTGCCCCCGCAGGGATTTCGCCAAGAAGGCGAAATCCCGAGGAGGCACTCTAGTAACTCGCGCCTATATTAAGGAAAGTACTTACAGTTGAAATATACAGACAGTATGCGAGAAAAAATCTCGATTTGCTTGAACAGTGGCCGCGAGGAATCGGTAGGTAATGATGACGTTTCTATTGTTTGCGCCCGCAAGTACGAAATGGTTAGGATGACGTAAATCCTGAAGGGATCGCCTAGGTAGATTTTGTGACATTTATTGTGCAGTCATACTTCGATACTCTTTTGCGTTACGTGTTATCCGTGACATTCTGTGGAGCAGTTGTTTTGAAAGTTATGGACCAAAAGACACTCGTTAAGCGCAGATGAAGTTATAAGGTGCGTATAACTGTGTATATAAAAACACTTGGAGAGTTTGCCAGCGGCACGAGTTCACAAATCTTTGATTGGAAACCTTCCCAGACACTCTTTCTCTCTCTTTGACCGGAATAAGACTCAGACCCCAAACAAGCAAGACGAGTGAACAACGGTTAGCTTATCACAAGCAGAACGATGGACGATTACAGACTGATTCGCCGACAATTACATTCTGTGCTGACTTATTCCCTGCTCGCAGATGTCCTTCTGCTATAAAGTTTAAAATAAGACTAGAATGCGCGAGCGTGAATTGATCAAACGTCCTTTTAATTTCTACGGCTTACTTTCCGGTAAATAAAATGAACGGAATGTAAAAAGTGAAAGAAAAATAGCGAAAAATTCAACTTCTAATTAAATCCTTTCTTGTGTTTTAGAATAAACTATTCTCGAAATTGAGAATGTTTTGATCAAAGCTGTGTAAATCGAACCGAAAATGTGCATGGAACCTTGCGTTTCCTGTATTTATCTCAACTATTGTATGGAATATGTGTGAAAATCTTCATTATGAATCGGTATACTTCAAAGAGCTACACAACGAGCAAGAATACTATTGACCGAGAGGGCAGCTGTAGTGTCAACTATTACTAGTTGTAGGTTATAGTATCGTTTAGGCTCATTCAAGACGGAACGCTACTATTTCATAGCACCCTAGTGTCACTTAGGACTGTTCTTCAGGGAATGAAGAAAGTCCAGGAAGAAAAGAAAGAAGAAGCATTTAATAACAACGTCTATAGCCGAATTAAAATCACGTAAAAACGTACTTGGCTGTCTGTTTTAGAATGGTATCTTAAAAGTCAAACACAGTACAGCCTGAACTAGGCCCAGAATAGTCTCGTTTAGGGGTTAAACTTGCTGCTTTCGGACGGGAATCCCCGTTCCTTTCACATGGAATCCCTTATCCCTGGGTTAACAGGTGTCAATCTAGTCGATTGAGTCTAGTAATTTTAAAACTCCGACCAGTTTGTTTAAACGTTGCTGGAAAAAATACCCAGGACAAGGATGTTACATAATAGCTCGAGCTCTGTATAATCGTCTCGATCACGGTCTTCACGATTTTTGCGGACGAATGGGAAGATGAGAGGGCCAAAAATGAGCCCTCCCCCCACCCCCCCTCCCCCACAAACCAAGATTTTGAAAATGATGCCCCATTACGGTAATAAACGAACAAGGGGCCCGTTTCTCGAAAGTCCTGATAACTTTACGGGCCCGAAATCAAATATTCAAATCGAAATATAAAGAATAAGAGCGCGGGTCCTGGCTAACAAACTACTCCATTTTGTTTCATTTACTGATAGTTTTATCATGTTAGATGCAAAACTATTGAAACCTCGATCTTTAATGTAAACGGAGACAGCTTACCGGGCCCGTTAATTATCGGGACTTTCGAGAAACGGGCTCCAGCCCCTTAAATGGTATAACACCAAAAACCACCCCCCTCATTGGGTGGTAAGCCTGACACTAAACAAGTCGGTTTTTATGCGTCTCACGGTTTAAGCTTATTTCCTAGTATATCACTGCGCATCCTTACTGCGCATAATTTCACGCGAGATTAGCGTGCGCACATTAAAACATGGAGGCTTTTGCCTTAAGGATGGAGCTCGCCAGAGGTAAATCTTCATTTGCTCTTAAAGTGAGCTATCACTTTTTTTTTCTGTATAATAACTAACGATAAATTCCCAGTGCAGAAAAAAAAAGATGGTCGGAAACGTGTTCAAAGTATGTATTAGTTGTTTTAAAAGTTCAAAATTCCACTGTTGCAGCTTGAAATATCTGGGTCAGCATAATCAGGATAGATTGATGGCGAAACAAGGCACCTCGCCTATAGGCCAGGCTCTCAGATGGTAAGGACGTCATGAAACACTATGAGCAGCGAGCTTAAGCAACGACAATCGACGAAGGCAACGGCAACGAGAACGTCAAAATAGCAAAAGGTTTAGATCAACAAAACAACAATTTTGCACATGCATCACGCATTTTTGTAAACTTCTTTGCCGTCGATGCTCGACTACGACGTAAAAGTTTCTAATTTCAAGTTTTGTGGAGGACATGATCACAAGACAACGACTTTCCATATTTTCCCTCAACTTTGATAAGCCCTTTAAACTTCAGCTCCAGAAAAAATTCGCCAAAATTTGACGAATTGGACGAGATGGAATAAGCGCGTTAAAGTTTGAAGCAGCGCGAATTCACATTTTAAGTGATGTTTTCGTAGCCGTCGCCGTTGCTTAACCTCTCTGCCAAGCGAAAATAAGACGGGCGCAATCTGATCTGGCGAAGGGGCGGTGGCGGGCAAAAATAGCCCCCGCGCGTTTTTCGCATCACCTTTTACTGCAAGACTGCACTGCACTACCATCTTGGGAGCCTGGGACGGGCTACAAAGCACCTCAAAGTGTTAACAAGGGATCTTAATACTTTCAAGGTGAGAAACGACACGCAGTTAGAATAAAAATTGACGGTTAATGTTTTTACAACTAACACTTAAATTGTTCTCAAATTATGCGTCTACGGACCAAATTCATAGACCTTTTGAAAGCTCAAAGCAAACCCCCTAAAAAAGGAACCGCCCTTTTGAAGGTAGGTGGCACACAAGATCGGTTTACTTTTCTGACCCTATTATTAATTGCTAGCTTGTTTGTTTGTTTGTTTTTGCGGCGATAATTCGTCGTGTAATTTAGTCATTACAGCGATGAATCTGAAAAATACTTATGATCACCTGCAGATAATTAAATAAAATGGAAAGAGACTTGAACTATCGAAGTAAGGTTTGGCTTAAAGATTATTCTGACCATTTTTTTGGCCGGTTTATCGTAAAATGGAAACAATTCAAACTGGAAACGACAGGAACAACCTGAATGGCATTGTACAGTCGGCGTTCTAGTCGATCTTTGTAAAGTTACATTAAAGAATATTAGTATAGCCGGGGGACGTTTTAAGAAAATGCAACATATGAGATGTATCATTCTGGCCCCAGTTGTTCTAAAGATGGATAACGCTGTCCACCGGACTGGATAGCACAATCGGTTTCCCTAACACTTATCCGTTGGATGGTGATTTATCCAGTGGATAGCGCTATGCAGCGTTTGAACAACTGGGGCCTGGTCTATTGTTTTGTAAGTTTCTGTAAAACACCACATGGTTAAACAAAAACAGTCAATGAAGCGCGCAAGTACGATTAAACGTTCGTTCGATGGCAACATGGTTTGTCGGTATAAGTCCGTCGGGCGCACTGAGTTCCAAAACTAACTTGGACAGTTTCTGACCCAAACGACCGCGATTTGACTTCCGGTAAAGTTGAACAGCAGACTCGAGTTCAAAAGCTAATAAAATCATGCTATACCTTAAAAGGTAATCAAAGAGAGATTTTTTCAACTGAATCTTGTACGTAATGATAGTCTTACTCGATTATATGCTAATTTAGCACGTTTTCCTTCTTAACTACCATGTTTTACCTTCAACAATATCCAGTGTGTCCATAAACAAATCCTGAGATTCGGCCTAGAGAGCAAACTGGAGCGACCAAACCAATTAAACCACACGATATCAGTAAAACACGCCAAGAAAAGCTCAATCAGCTTGAGTTATTTGGCGACCGTTCATGATTTTCATCGATCCCTCGCTTTTTTGTCCCAAAGTACCTGTTTTGAAGTCATCTGCTCTCTCACCATGTGGTCTGAATAATTAACCGTATTGTTTATTTACTGGTAGCATACAAATAACCTGTCAAAAGAATTGCCTTGTCCCTGAACGGCCTTTTCTCAGGCCCTCTCGTTCAATTCACTTCGGTGACGTATCCTTGGCGAACGGGCGAGAAACATCTTCACATCTTCGCTTGGATGACGTGACCTGAAACGTATTGGCCGCGCGGAATAATGACGCCTGGGGACTAGGCAATCGAAAGGAAGTCAAAACCGGACCTGACAAGCACTCTCAACCCAGGGCCACAAGTCTTTGTTTCACCTGGACAAGGTGAGAAAAGCTCTGGAGCACGACACGCTAAACCACGTGGTGAGTGACCGGGAGGAGAGAACTCTGGGAACGAGATTGTCAACTGCGCCAAATGTCAGGCGTTTTTCGTTTACTTAGTGGGATTTCTGGATCAATTTAGGTTTCTAGGAAACTGCTCACCTACCCCTCCCCTAAGCCAACATTTTGCCCTAAGTGAGAAGTAAGTGTTAATGTTAGCTTAGGGGAGGGGTAGGTGGGCAGTTTCCCAGAAACTTACATTGGTCCGGATTTCTTTTAAAGAAAGTGGGAACGTGAGCAAGGATCTGTCAAAAAGTTATTTCATGTTACTATCGTTTCACTTTCCTTAAAATCATGAGTTTATTTCCGTCGAAACTCATCACACCTGGGAAAAATTATTTTAGCAAGTGTAGTTGCAAATGCAGTCTGCAGTTTCAGTTTTCAAACAGTTACGACCTTTTAAAGTACGCTTTCAAAACATTAAGTACATTGAAAACGATAATTTTGGAGAGTGAGAAATGTGGACAACTATTTAAGACGCGTCTTATTTTTCCTCGTATAAATGACCCTAATATTGCTTTGCCAATGATATTAATTATTAATAGCGTTGACTAATCCCAATTAATTTGAACACATGTTCCACAAACAACTTTACTCCAGGTTTTTCCAAGGGATAAAAGCGTATTAACAAAAGCTCTTAGTACGAGTTGCTCGGAGGAATGAGTTCAGCTTTAAGATTCGCAGCCAATTTAAGTTACTTCTGCCCTTCCTGGTTCAACTTTCCCCGTGATAGAGTCATCCCAAAGGAGCCTGGCAGTAGCTTCCTGTCGGCGGCTTTCATTCGCTTCTCAAATTTAAGTAACAATCGCTGTTCAATTCTCTCCTTCTTAATTTCCTGAATCCATTTGAATTCACCACGATGTTGTCCACGGGCCATTCTGATGAACTGAGGGTTCTTTTTCCGCGTAGCCTCGTATCTCTCCGCACAGGGGTAACCTTGGTATCTCACACCGCGTCGGCCTTAAAACGTACAACCACTAACATAAGCTACTGGTACGGATAGATAATTTACTAGAAATGCGCATCTCGCAAAGTTAGAACCTGGTTGCGTGACCAGCAACGAATAGCCTGCCGCCACAGCTCCTACTTACGCCAAAAGCATTTTTTGATCGCCAAAACCGCCGCAAAAACAGTCAAAACAACGGACCAAGTTTGGCGCTTGATGGTGTCTCTGTCGACACCAACCAAGATACATAAATACAAGTACAGCTAAGTACATATGGGCCTCCGGAGTTTGTCGCATGCTATAGTCCACGCGCGCGACAAATTTATAAACTTCGGCATACAAAAAGCACTTGAGCAATCAATAGTTTTGTTTAACAAGTTCAATAACGTTTAGACATAAAGTATATACTCGTAAATTACATAAGAAAAGAGAAGGCAGACGCCCTTTGGAGAAGGTAGCCTGGCTAAGGAAATGGAAAACACCCAAGGATTTCAAGTTACTAGGTATGTATATGCAATCAGAAGGCGGGAGATTGAAGAACAAGGAAGTTCTTTCTTTTTCCTTTTGTTTCCCAAAGAAGTAGCCGGGCAGAATCCACGGCCTCCACACCTCAGTGACAGTCCTGACGTAATTGAATTAAATAAATGGTGTAAAATAAGAAAATTCTAACAAGTCATGACGAGACTTCTGGGCTCAGCTGTTCGATGGCCGATTAGCAATAGAGAGATTCAGCATCGCGTTTACAGCAAACGGCAAACGTGAGATTCAAGTTGAGAAATGAGCAGATAAAAAAAAAGCTTAAAACAATTCTTATGGATAGAACTGGCGTGAATCTACCGATTTTCGTGCAGTTACAATGAACAGTAAACGATAAGTAAATGGAAAACTTGGTCAGTTGATACAAATTCACGTTTGCCGTTTGCCGTAAACGCGATGCTTAATCTCTCTACTAACACAGAGTTAAATTCTAATCCAGGTTTCTTTTTTCTTTTGATCAAAAGCCTTATCTCGGATAATTTTTTCTATTATTCAATAAGCAATTTGTAGAGCGAACCAAATTAAACTGAATTTGCTTTTAAGCTTTTAAGCTTACCCTGGGTTATCTGTAACCCAGCTTTGAACGACTCGGCCCAGAAAGTTAAGCCCTGTAGCTTTAGTACTGACCTCTTCTTGTGACACTGGCAGGCAGCAGAGCTGGTTCTCTAATATCAAGTCCAATCCCATTTGGAGTGTGTGCCTTCAGTAACACCAGTGACCCAATCCCTGCAGTCACAGACACCCAACCTATATTGGACAACACCAAATCAGCAGCACAGACATCCCAGCCAATTCCTTGCACCGTGAAGTCCTGTGATTTGAGCCGTGGAAATGTTTCCATGCGTGATTTCCCACCAAGTGGTATCTGTTGGAGGGAGAAAATGGCTCAAAACACTGAAAACTGTCAGGATACTACATAAAAATAATTATATTCTCCTAGAGTAGAACTTATACAGATCTTGAGCTGTGATCATCATGGTGTGGTTCAATTTTATCCTTGATTTTATTGTTCATTTTCCATTGTTCCAAAGTCATTATAAAACATACCCATACTCACAAAAAAAGGAAAATTTAAAACATGGATAAACTTGAACCACGTACACGGTATTTCTAATAAGCAAATTACATATTGTATGTTGAAACAATGCATTTTATGGCCAAAAAAGGTCTACAGGCATGCATATCTTACTTACAGATAGCCATAATACCGTGAAAACAAGAGATATGATACTGCACAACTTATTATGGTTTTTAATGGTAAAAATAGTAAGTAACTGATGTTGGAACAGCAGCATTCAACTACAGAGTGCAAAGAATGTCAGTTTTACCGCCTGCCATTCGGGCAAGCTGTAGCTAGCATGTACTAGCCCGCAAGTCATTTCAACTAGCCCCAAAACCCTTTTTGATTAGCAGGATTGATTACAATCCTTCTGTAATTTGAATTTCCCCCCAAAACAGCACTTGCCCATCGGGCAAGTTAAGAACAAAAATCACTAGCACGACAGCAAAATCCACTAGCCCCGGGCTATCGGACACAACTTTCTTTGCACGCTGCTCTACCTAAACTACATATTATAACTGAATATTGAGACACATACTTTAATGGTAACAATTGGCAGTCTCTAGTCCCGGCCTCTAATATGTTCAAAGGTACACAGTTATATAATTGATTGATTGATTGATTGATTGATTTGAATACGGTAATTTCATAAGTTACATAACTTCTTTACATGAAAGCCGTATAGAAACAGAAGTAAATACGGTACAACTACACTAAAAATATATACAAATAATAAAATATAGTAAAATGTAGTCAACAGTTTGCCTGCCTACTAGCCAGTTTTCTTTTAAAGATAGCTTTAGATTCGGACGCTTTTATGTCATTTGGTAATGAATTCCACAGCATTCCTCCTCTGTATATAATATCCCCCATTACAGAAATCACTTGGGCAGTCAATGATTTTTTTGTGTCTGGCTCCTTAGTATCAACAAAGTCCATGGACAACTTCAAAGATTCAAGTTGAGTATAGCATACAAGGTTAACTTTCCAACCCCAAAAAATCCCAAAATTGAAAATTTCAAAGTTGGAGCATGCATGAAGAAAGGGAAGAAGGGGGAGGGGAGAAAAGACAGTCTTTTTCTCCTCTCCCTTGCCCCCGCCCCCCTGCTTTTCCCTTTTTCCAACAAATGCACCAGAAATCATCTCCTGTGCAGACTATGGCCTGATAGCATACTCACGCCTGCATCCTCCACTCACCCCACCCCAACCTACGGACATACTGTCTTACCCCTAGAAGTTCTGTGCCAGCATGTTTGAGGTAAACTTCATCTGCTTGTGTTTCTTTACAAATATGCATGGGCAAACTAGGGGAAGCAAGCACTGTGAAAAATATCGACTGGACAGCCTAAAATGGTTAAACATACATAAAGTAAGGAAACTTCATAAGAAAAGAAAGAGGAAAAAGGCAATCACAGTAAGAAGTGTCAAACCAACCAAAGATTAACAAAATTTGGACAACAGGCAATAATAACTACATTGCACATACAAGTAACTGTCTTATATCAAGTATTATTAGCAACTCCACCAAAGGTACATATCATTACACTCACTAATATCTTATGCAATACACTGCTTAACCATAGCACACAGCTACAGATTAAAGAAATAAGGATAAATAAATATTTTTAAAAACTGGAATGATTACACAAAATCTTATATCAAAATCTTACATCAAAGTATTAAATTCCTTGTTATTCTTTAAGGATCCCTTTTGGTGTTATTACTTTTTAAGACCATACCACTGACAAAAATTAATGAACTATGAAAAAAAATTATAATTTATAAATTAAGCAGTTACCATCACCTTTGGAATGCTGTCCCACTCATTACAACTGTTTTGTTTGCGTCTTTTTATCTTAATATTTGAAATAAAAAGGGAAACCATTGAAATAAGAAAAGTTTCATAAAACTGGCCATTTCAAAAGCTATTAGCATTTCTGCAAATGATTATTGACAAGCAACCACCTCTTAAATGGGACCAAATCGTGTAAGTGAGCAGAAAGTCACAAGGCCAGACTAAGAAAATTAGCTCTTCACTCCAAAATTCCAAGCTACATGTAAATGGGAGTATACTTTTTATAAGTGTATATGTAAATTCACAGTAGGCATGAAATGTGGAAGCTGTGTCTTGGATTGACAAGGGATAGCAGCTAATCATTAAAAAAGTCAGTTATGCTCTGATAAAAAAAAATGAAATAACCATGAAGATGAGAGATAAGTCAGCTTACATGTATGATTACTTTTGGTTAATATTTTTTAGAATTGCCCACAATTTTGTAAAGGGACCTTTGTTGAGGTAATTTTGTAAGGGACTGCTTGATGCATGGTCTGATATCTTAATCAGACCTCAGTGAAATCATAAAAAGGTCGAGTTATCAGGAGTTTGAGTTACTGGGAGTTCAAGTTATCGGGATTTCAAAGAAAATAAGCAGATGGTTGGGGGAGGGAATGCAATTATCATGTACACTTCACTTGAATAGCCTCCCACAAAGGTGTTTTTAGAGGAGTTAGTTTTTCATCCCTCCCAATAAACGCCTGCTCAACCGAAAACAACGTTACTTTCCCACTGTTTTATTTGCGTGGTAAGTGACCAATCAGCAGTTGTAAAATAAAGTGTTGACAGGCTAAACACGACTAAAACGTGACCCTAGAGTTACTGTTTTCCTTCTTTTCTTTCGTTAGTAAGGTTATGCAGTGCATCAAGTATTCTAAAATTTGACTAAATCTTAATTTTGCCACTCTGAATCTAACATTTATTACAGGTCAGAAAGCTTTCCCAGTGTTTCATGCAGATTGAGTAATTATCAGATTACCCTGCGATCAAGGTCAACTTTCCAGAATTTGGAAAGTACAATGTGATTGGCTAAGCTTGGGAAAGGAATGCTGTCTTCCGTTGAGCAGGCGTTTGTGGGGAGGGATGAAAACCGAGCTCCCCTAAAAAAGCCTCCATGGGAGGCTACACTTGAAGGGCCAACAAGAGATATAGATTAATATTTTGAAAAAGGAACCAAGAAACAAAGCTTGATCAGATAATGGTGCGCCAACACTGAATTCGAACTCGAGACTGACAAAAAGGGGAAATTGACTTAGCTGGTGCAAGGTTTGGGTTAGCAAGTGTTCAAGTTATTGGTAGTCAACTATACATGTACATGTACCATAGAAAAAAAATCTACCTCAAGGTAGTCTACTCTGCCCAGTCCACCTAACAGCAAGGAATGGCCTGGTTTGAGAATAAAAGTCCTGGGTACAAGCCAAAGAGTAGGATTTAAGAGTTTCAGCTCATCTATTGTCAGCAAGCTTGTAATCTGTTGAGAAAAGTACCTTTAAATCACATGTAGGACTAATTTCATTAAGTAAAAACTGATGAACAACAGCCAGATGGATGCTTACCTAACCTTAACTTAGATCTCAGACACTTTCAAAACATTTATTTCCAGGGCTGGTATCTTTTCAATAAAAACACTTTTAGATATAACTTTGTTTCCACCATTTTATTAAGTAGCACAGACATAGTCTCTTTAATAAAAGTCTGGAGAGAAACTGCAGGAGGTGAAATTAGAGGGAGGCCCGTCCAAGTAGTTAAACAAAATTTTGAGCAGTACTTTATATTCAACCCAATGTAATTCACAAGTCATCCAATAAAAGATAGGTTGTGGAAACAATCACTAAAGTAGTCAAGAACAATATAATCGAGCATTTCCAAGACATTAGTTGTTCCATTAGGCTTTTAATTGCGCTGCCAGGATATCAGCATATTTCACCTAAAGAACATGGTTCAGAGATTTTTTTCTTAGATGTTTCTTCCTTCTGAACCAAATTAAGGCCAAATATTATCTGTTGCCATTTTTGTTTTGTATAATGAAAGGTTTCTTCTATTTGATCAAGGACACTGACATGATTTTTGAACTAATATACATGTAATGTATCACGTACTTCAAAAAGCAGTCAAAAAAGGTCTACACAATAACTGTTCATTCAGATCAAAGCAATTTTGAGATGAAAAAAATCATCCAGTCTAAAACTCAACAGACTGGTAGGTCTCAAGGCTGTGCTCTCAGAAAAATATTGAAGCAAGCCAAGAACTTTGAGCCTTACTGTAGTCATCAAAAAGCAAAAGTAAGTTGCCAGGGGCCACTCAGGGCACTGCAAGAGCTCAGTCCTGCATGCAGGTACTGTAAAAGAGCACAGTTCATCAAACCTGTTTCTCATTGATAATTCCTGGAGTATCATACAGCCAAGTTTGTTTCTTGTTGTTAGGTTGATCCATCACAAAGCTTGGTTGAACAACAGTGATCCCAGAGGATCTATTATCTGGCTCAGAGGGAACAAGAGCTTGTAGACGCTTTCTTGTGTGTTTTCCACGTTCTCTGTAGTCTGTTTCCTCTTTGTCAATGATCTCATTATCAATTTCTATTTCACGATCATCTGAGTACTGCCAAAAGGAATGAAATATTCAGTAAAGAAATCATCTGACCAAAGTATCTAACATTTCTATTGTTATGCCTGAATGAGGATGCCCGGCAAACAGTACGTGGTTTCTCCCGGCCAGAAGCTACACAGAAGGGAGAGAAACCCCTGTAAGCAACCATTTTATTCTTTGATTGAGCCACCTTACAGTGCCATGGATGAATAAATCAGGTAACACTTGTTTAAAAACAAGTTAACACTCTCATGCATTTAAAATAATAACTGCTGCCTTAATGAGAGCCTGCTGTGAATTTTGCAGTCTATTTCACTCTTTATCGTAACTGTTCCATTTTAGTCAAATGTAAGCAAACCAAATTTGAGTTGAATTCCTAGGGACCATATGTCATTGCTTGATAACGTCCTCTGTAAAATTTGACATTAGGCATTTTTACAATCTGACTTGCAAAAATGGCAAAGAAACAGACAAGTGTGATGCACATGGAAAGCTGTTGTTTTGCTTATTAAACCTATTGCTTTTTGAAGTTCTTGTTGCCATTGCGTCATTGTATCTAAAATTATGTACTGTTTCTTGCAAAATGAGAAAGTTACATCATTTGACATTTTGATACAGCCATCACATGGACATGTATGCTCGTTGGAAAAGCAAATGGTTGCTCACGGTGGTTTGTCTTCCTTTGTAGCATACCATCTGTCCTGGAGAAACCAATGCACACAGGGTAAAATGAGGGCAAACATTGTGCATAAAAATAAACTTTGGACCCCAGAATAAACTTCCTTGCAATATTGAAAATTATAAAAAGAAGCAATGGTAAAGAGAATTGAAATTGTGGTTCTATTTGCACAGTTCCCAAAAATTTCTCAAACTATTGCTTTTTTCTATTTTTTTTTTTTTTTTGAAAGCAAAAATTTTGATTTTTTTGTATTTTATTACTTTTTATCTCCTAACCCTAATTTACAACAACAACAAAAATTAAAAAATCAAGGTGAAATAGCAATAAATAATTTTTCCAACTCAGTTAAAAGTTTTATTTAATTATGACATATAACATAAACCCAGTCTAAGGCATAATATTTTATACCACAAAAAATCCAAAGTTACAACCCCTGCAAACCCTCCACCCAAAAGTGATCATTGTTACTTTGTTTGTACACAGTAGCGACCAACCATAGAATGTCCTCACAGTGAGCAATCACGACATAAAACTTGTCCCAACTTGCACTGCATATTTTGCGTAACAATAGACGTCTTGTTTTGAGAGAATGCAATGTAAAAAAAACTTGACCATGGTTACTGCTATTGGCAAATTCTATCATTTGTTCGCCCTCTAAAATACTGTGTGACATTGCATTTATCCCAGCAATCCTAAAACACATGAAAAATTGGCGGGTATTGTGTATAAGGTCTACTGAGAACTTGTTTGAGTGCCTTTCGTACCCACCTTTTCAACACCTTCTCTTAGTCTCCTACAAAGTTTCTTTAACATCCAGTGACTAATAGGAAACCTTAACATTCTTTGCGTAGTGCATGGCCACAGGCTAACAGTTGCCCGCTGCAAGAGGTCAGCTTTCTTATAAACACTGAATAGATCCAACAAAAGATTAAACAAAGACGTCTTGCCAGTGTTACTACACCCAATGAGATAAATATCACCTTTATGATCCCAATGTTCCAAGATCTTAATCGCTAGCTGTAGGATACCAAAACCAGACTTGGCACTCACAAGGCAGGTACTCTTAATGTTTCCACCCTCAAGACCATGAGCTTTACACATTGTGAAAAGCATTTTTTGGAGATGTTCCTCTTGCTTGCCAGTATGGCCGTCTACAGGAAGGGTGTCTATTTTGTTTCCCACTACGATAATCCGCTTAGCTTCACCGACAGTTTCAAGAAGATTCGGGAAAAGACTTCCAGGTAAGTCTAACAAGTCTACAACATAGAGAATCAAGCCTTTTCTTCTCTGCAAGTGTCTTAAGTACTCATTTATCTCACTGGAAGTTACAGTAATAGGAAAGGGCTTATTGTAATGTTTTAGATTGAAGCATTTTTGACAGACAAGTGTTCTCGATGTCAAGTCAGAGTTTGAGATTTGATCTCCTGTTACTGGATTCTTAGAGGGGATAACGTAACCCGGCTTCTCGGGATCTTCGCTCTGGAAAACAGCCCCACATCCTGAACATTTAGGAAAAGGTTGTTCATAGATATCTGTAAAGGCCTCAATGTTCAATACCTCTGGTTCAATCGTGTCGATAAGTGCACGTGAAGTTTTATTTGTTTCGTAATGGAACTTTTCCAAATCAAGACCGTCCTCGTATAGAAAAATTTCATCACCTCGTTTACCAATAGAGGCAACCGTAGGAAGAATTTGATTTTCTTCCACCAAATCTGAATCCTTACCATTTTTATCACCAGAAAGGACAGATGAAGTTTTCAAACATCTGTTGAATATAATACGGTGGCGTGCCAAATTCACACGTAACTGTAAGGTAACAGTTCTACACAAGTTAATCCTGGAACGACTCCAGGACCTAAGGAGCCAATTCATTGTCCCAAGAACACCACTAGCTCTTCCCACCTGAAAGACAGACATCTCTCATCATAAAAGTTTGGTTAGCAACTTTTTCCATAGTCTGGTCCGCCATCGTCCGCCATGACAATTATGGCTACAGGTATGATTATTTAATCATATATGTAGTACCTACCATGGCTGCAAGGCAAATCTGCTGGAAAAATGCAGGCTCAAAACAACCTCGACCCCAGGGTCTTCTCGTTTTTCGATATGGAAAGTGAGAAAGCCCTGGGGATGAGGTAGGGCTCAAAATCCTAATTCTCCCATCGTTACGCTTCATTCTACGCTTCACCAAAGGTGCCAGTGACCATAAGAGCCCGGAACGGGGGTGGGGGGGGGGGGGGGGAGCGGAGGTACTCTCCTACTAAGACGTATACGGACCTATAGGGTAGGGGTTTCGTCCTCTCTGTCCAACCATTCGTCTTTGGGATTTGATGAGATATGGTACGGTTCAGCACAGATTCAGTATACACTACTCCCCCCATGGGGAAGGGGGATCTCGTCTTCCACGTGAAGAGGGTTGCGATGGTCGTTGGAAAAAAAGGAATTAAACCCCAAAATTAAAGGGGATCAATCTTGGCGAGACTAAAGTTTTATTTAACACCTAAGAAAAGCCATTCCAAAACACAAAACCAAAAAAGAATACAAATTTATGCATTCTACTTCTCCTTTCCTCATTTCTTTATGCCCAGCCCTAGAACACTAGAAGACACTTGTATGAGTAAAAATATAAGCTTTTCATCCGGAACACCCCAAGTGATACTAAAATCTTCAATTTACACCCCTAAACGAGATGACAAGCACCGCCATGCACCTGTTTCATATGAAGAGAGTCCGCACCCCTATCCCCTTTCCTGAGGGTGTGAATGGGGTTAACCGACTATCGACAGAGGGCGAAAAATACTACTGACTACCGACAAAACGAAAAAAATTACCGACTACCGACAGCAAAACTATTAACCGACTACCGACATGGACCGACATTATCGCTATTTGTTTTCAAAAAGAAGAGTATTTTGTATTTTTTGGTAGTAACCAAATTAAATTTTGACTCATCAGCTAGTCTAACGGAAAGAATTTCCGCTTTCTTGATACAAGGACATGTAAATTGCTAAAACCAATATCAAAATCACAGAAGTCATACGTTGAAAACACTACCCATTTATATATTTCATTGAAAAGGCAAAGGTGAAAAACCGAACATTTCTTGTTTCGATGGACGTCACAAGTCTTTACTCAAATACACCACAAAACGAGGGTATTGAATGAGTTTGAAGAGCATATAAAAATTTCTACGAAAACAATCCTCCCATTCCTAAACCTTCGAGAAATGCTTAGCTTAAGGTTACTAGATAGGGCTTTCATTGATTTCGCTTAAACTTCACAAACATCGAGACGGCTATTGGAGGAAAAAGCTCCCGTGAACGATTTTGGAAGAACAGTTCCCAGTGGCGAAATACGCAAGTAGTAAGCTGGTTAAACTAATTGCCGACTTTGCACAGACTGTTCAGGTACATAGATGTCAATGAGATCGGAAAGATATTTAGGAGTAAAATCATTGAGCGCTTCGCACGAAAATAATAGCAGCTTAAAAATTATCCTTTGTTCAACTGGCAGCCAGTGTAGACTGTATAATAAAGGCGTGATACGCTCCTTCTTGGCATCAGCGTGACAATCCTAGCAGCGGTATTCTGAACTTTCTGTAAGCGTTCTATGGGGTAGCCAGGAAGACGGTATAGAACTGAGTTGAAGAAATCAAGTTTAGAGGTTAAAAACGCATGGACCAGAGTTTCAGCAGATCGTCGGCTAAGGTACCTTCTGATTTTACTAATATTCCTCAAATGACAGAAACCTGACTTACTGATGTACTGTTCCTAAAACAGTGTCGAATCCAGAGACACCAATACTACGGGCCTTAGATACCGGAGAGACATTAGGCTGATTTAGCAACAGGACGGGAACGTCAGTTGACGACGGGAAAGCGGGCGGAAAGGACTAAACACGACTTCCGGTGCTCAATTTACCGCTCTGCCATTGGTCAACCCAGTTGTTTGATTTGCACGCGCCGTCGTCGACTGACGTTCCCGTTCTGTTGCTAAATCAGCCTAATATCACCACAAACCAGCAGACTTTCTAGTGGTGGCTGAGGACGATGCTGCGCATTCAGTACTAACTTTGATGCCCCAAAGAGTTCGGATGGTCCACCTGTCAGTGACAGGGGCACCTAACAGTGGTTTCCTCCCAAATGCCTTGAAAACAGTTTTTAGGCTATCCAGAGTACTTTTAGATCTCTAGAAATGCATCCACAGAGGCGCAATAACATTTTTATCTGTTCGGTCATCCTAGGGCAAATTGAGTCTTTTCGAACTTACAAAGGCTTCAGTATTATTTTCAAAAACATTTTACACGTTTTGAAAGTATTCCGAAATTAAGAATTTTTTTATCCCTCTCTCCATGGTATTTTCGAATCAGAAAACTTCAGGTTTCCTTTTTCTACGAGAACTAACTTCACCTGGGGAGTGAATGCGAAAAATTAAACATTAGAAAATAGTAGGGAATTTGTTAGATAAGCTGCGAAACTTGTACATGAATTAAACGGTCATCTAGAAATTTTTAGCCTTCCTCAAGCTTTAAAAAATTCTAGGCAATTTTTGCTTCTCCGAACAGATATTTTACAGAAAACAGTCGTTGGGTGCCCCTGCTGTGATTTGACTTATCCCACTTATATAACGGGTTGAACTCATTATATAAGTATTGTAAACTTTCAGGTGAGTTGATCTGAAATGCATTTTGTCGTGGCTCCGATCAGCAAACGACAAGGAGACGATTCATTCTGTCCTGAGCACTTTTACACAATGGGGGATTCTCCAAAGCACGCTCATAACAGTTCATTGCATTTTTGTTGTCTCCCTCCGTTTCAAAACATGCCCCAAGGAATGTAAAAGCTACTGAGTAAAATCGTGGCAGAATGAGAAACTTGCTTTTGATGACTTCATCAAGCTTAGAAATGGCTTTCTGTCTCTTCTCAACATTTTGTAGTTTGTTGTAGCATAGATACTGCATGCTATGTAAGAGCACAACAGCAGGGACAGTGCACAGGGGTCTGTGCTTGACTTCAGGAAGAAATTCTTCTGGAATGAGTGAGGAATTTTCCAGCATAACGATAGGAACTACTGTGGCATGTTTCAATTTGTCCACTAAAGTTAAGCCTTTGCCACACATGGAGTCAAGGTAAAAATCATACTCCTCTTTCGAGTAGATCTCTTTTCGTAAATGAACCAAATTTGCAGTCAGTTTTTCCTCAGCTTCACCTAAGACCAGCAATGCCTGGCGGTAGTTCCCTACATTGTAATAAAGGCATGAAAGTAAAACAGCTCCACTTATCGCATCGGATTCACCTCCAATCGAAATATGTTCACGATGCTTTTCCAGTAACAGAGGTCTTTCACCTACAGAGCCCTCCGTCATGTCTGGCAGCGGAAGCATTTGGGCAATCTCTTGGTGTACGGAAGACCGCAGTTTATTGATGACACCCAGAACAAACCCATCAGTTTCCGCTCTGTACAAATTATCCAGATCTCTTGCCGCTGAATATGCCAGTTCGATATCATCAAATGGATAAATGTGCAAAACTCTGAAACAGAGAAAATCCAAATTCGCCTCTCTTTGAGAATGCGTGACAAACGCTGACTGAACAAGAAATGAACCGCAGTGCAGAAGTGCCAAGTAGCCCTCAGATTTGTACTTTTTCAACAATGACAAAAGGACATCGTTGTTGTCTTCACATATTCTTCCTCTGAACATGTTATTTTCAGGTATAAAATAATTAGGACAGTTGCAATTCGTAACCCCCAAGATCATCCTTTCAAGGCACAGCTCGTAACAGCCAAGAACATTCTCTACATTCCAAACTTGTTCATCATTGTTTGTCTCATCGATCAGCCAAAACAGACACGTTTTTAGGAAGTATGAGCAAAGCAAATCCTTGACAGAGTTGTTTTGCTCCAATCCTTCCTTCAGCATTATTTTCAGCAATGCATAGCACAGAATTTGGGCGTGATTCATTCTCAAAATAATGCTTTTTTCTGCGACAGCAAAAGATATTCTCCACAATATACTCCGTTTCTCAGAATTCCTTGGTCCAATAGGAACCATAAGACAGCCATCAGCCAATATATCCCCCAGAAAGTCTTCCTGTAGCCACTTTGACTGCCGATTTTCAAATCTCTTGATAACAATCTCTGGCAAAAAGGGACAGTGGATGCAAACAGCGATGTCACGTTCACCGTCATTAAGGCAAGGGCCATGGTTTTCTTGACCACTTACTCTGAACTGCTCTCTGAACAGCGAAGACGATAATACAGTCGCCTTCTGCACATAGCTGTTGACTGATGCATCAAGCAATGGGCAAATCGTGGCAAATCCTGGGAAGTCCTGGTCAAAATCAACCAGAACAACTGTTTCGTCGTTTTTAGGTACAAAGGCAACATAAGAAGGCACTGCTGTGACGTATTTAAGAATAAGGGTAATATCTTCATCACTGCCCCTGATGTCCAGCCCTTCAGCAAGGCTTCCACTTGAGATAGACACCGAATCTATATCACCATAACCATTAACTAGATTCATTATATGAAACATCCTCTGCCTGCGCTTGATATCTTCAAATGTACCAACAACCTGAATGAGCTTTTCAATCATTTCGCTTGGAGATATGACATTGCTCTGGTTCTCTGTATGTGGATTGTCAATTTTCACAAAACTGTTTTTCTTATCATCAGGTTCCATCTGGAATGTTATAAAGCAAAATTTGTTTACAATTGAGAATAATTTTAAATGAGAGATAAGAGAAAATCCAGTCTTTATTTAGATTAAAGGGGGTGGCACTAGCAAAATACTGTTAGTAGTCACCAATATTTTAAAGTACGAATCAAAGAGGGCATCATTTTATATTTTGTATTTCTCTGTATCCTTGATTATCTTGCTAGTCGATGGGTTTTATGGGAATAATGTGCTTCTCTTTCCCAAAATTCTCCTTTGATAAAAGTGCAGTAAGGAAAATGAAACATGGCACACCAAAACTGGTGTACATATATCACTAGAAAATGGGGTCAAGACTCCCATTTAAAATTTTGCTTTAAAAGATACTTTTTTAAGGAGCAAGAGTAGTCATCTAAAACGAGAATCACTGAGTTTATTGCTTCAAACACTGAAATCCATGAAACCAATAACAGCATGATGTCTAGTTTAATAGGGAGCTTAGGCTGCGTGTAAACGGACACAACAACTCCCAACATTGTTGGCGCAACAATGTTGGGAGTTGTTGCGTGCGTGTTGGCAGTGGTGTGCAAACGGATGCAACAACTCCCAACAATGTTGGGACCTGCAGTGCATCGTGGGAAGGATACAACCCATAAGTCTTTGTGAACCATACGTAATGAGCGTGCGTGGCCCCAACAATGTTGGAAGAGCTGTCCAAACGGATCCAACATTGTTGCGCCACGCTTCTGCGATCACGGAACAAAAGAAATGTTGAGAGTTGTTGGCTGAAAAGTTTGACCGGTTTCAAACTTTGCGCAACAACACGTAACAACATCCAGCAACATGCAACAGGGTGTGCAAACGGACGCAACATGTAACATCCCACAATGTTGGGAGTTGTTGGCCAACAACGTTGCGTCCGTTTGTAAGGGTTTTAGGAGGGCTTATATATGGGTTGGAGCGGGGGGGGGGGCAGCTTAAAACAAAAACTGCTATAGTGCTGATCAAGATACATTTTGCGTTTACTGGTCTTTGATTATTCACAAAACGTCATATAAATTGAATTCATATTTCTCAAAGCAAGAAAAGCTACAGTGGGGCTTATATCTGAGTGAGGTTTTAATTTTTAATCGGATCCCTTTTTGTCTGTTTATTCAGACACAGATCTACGATAGATACTGACCGATTGACCGATAAATACTGACCGATGAGCGTCAAAGGCGCAAGCTTCTTAGGGGGAGTCCAAGGGCAGCCTCCCTCAGGAAAGTTTTTGGATTTCTAACTCCTTTAAATCCCCTTTCCTGGGTTTCTGAGTCATTCAGATGGGATATTGGCCAGATTTCAACTTAGCAAGTGTTTTAAATTATTAAAAATATATTCATTATGAAAAATCTGACTGATTTGCGTAAAATGGTGGAAGCCAGTGTGCATCCGCACCTGTTATGGCTCAATCAATTCCGACCGTGAACCCAGGAATTTGTTAGGGATTTGTCATCTTGTTGGTTCAAACAGTGTGGAATTTGTCAGAAAACCTCTGGCTGGGGGTAGGGCATACCGTTAATAACATTCCTTTTCAATATTTTACCTTAAATACAGTGTGTATGTCTATTTAGATAGGCAAGACAACACATAGCTAGTATAATCTTTGTTCAAAAGATGTATCTTGCCTCAGTGGACAAAAGGACTAATCGACTAACGATGGTGGTGAAAGACATTCGTGCGTTAAGGGACTCATTCGAGCCCTGATTGGATGAAGTGTGATGGAAATTTGCATGGACCGAGATTAAAAACTCTAGTGTTAAAAAATATAAGTCAGAACAGTTTAGAACTTGGAAGGACTTGGACAGAGAGACAATTTTCGTTTATTCGATTAATAGTTTTTGAATTCGCTTGGTAGCTTTTTGGGAATTTGAATTCGGTCAAATTGTAAAATTCGTAGCTAAGAGTTTGTGTACAATTTTCGAATATAGTTCATTCTCGTGAACACTCAGTGTGGATCACCTACTCCAAGTTCAACCGGCACTAGACTGCAAAACAGCCCGTATTTTTGCTGCGCAAGGGATCAAAGGAAAGGTTTTCAAAATAAGGATTTATATAATTTCGTAGGAAAGCCAACCTGAGAGTCGTCTGTAATTATTTAAGAGAGATCGCAAAAGTTATATTAAAATTAGCAGAGAAGAAAGTTAAGGAGTAAATACAAATACCCTGCTCTCATGATTTCTTCAACTGACTAAGGCTAACAAAGCGTCGAGAAGAGACCGTTCTCCAAAGACAACAGACAGCTAGTGCTGTACTTTAATCTTTTTCAAGAGTTTCCAAAGGTGGTATAAATGTGTAAAGTAAATAACATATAGATTTTCCGGTAGCCAGGACTTAAAGTGAAGCTCTCATTCATAAGTACGTATAATAAGTAAATAAGTAAATAAGTAAGTTGGTAAGGGTTTTTTAAAACTTAACACAGTAAAAATCACGGATAAAAAACGATGTTTAGACCAATCTTAGGTCATTTCAAGTAAGTAAAAAATTAAAAGAATTAGCATATATATGTATATGGTGTAAAAATAAGTTAAGAACTATAAAAAATGTTTGAAAATGTAAAAGAATGAAGTAACTCAACTGATTTTGTTGTGGGGAAACTTTTAAACACAATAAACAGGGCTTCTGATATTTCGTGCGGTCGCGGAGTCGCGAAATTCACAAAAACACGCAAAATACCGTGAAATGCGGTAGAAATCTTATCAAATACATGTTTGTACAGCAATTTTGAAACTTGTCTCAGCTACTGGGGGTATTTACTTGCCGTAAACTCGCAAATTTATGTCAAAACTTCGTCACTGAAACGTGTTAACAACGTTCCGCAACTACCAGGCGTAAATTATGTTGCGAAAAACTGGGCACTAGCCATGATGTTAAAGGCTTTGCCATTGGTTCATTTCTGGAGTGTATTGTTGTTGAAAGAGCAAATGATGACCTCTGTTAGAAAAACGTTAAAAACCCTGGTCTGATCAAAGCAAAACCGATCGATTTCTAGCGAAATTTGCCCTGAAAAAAACACAAAATCCGCCGTTTTTTTACCGATTGCTTTCCGGCCAAGTTTGTTCCGAAAATTCCAGCGAAATCGGCCGATTTCTCCGCGATTTTGTCCCTAAAAATCCCGCAAAATTTGACTTTTTTTCCGCGACCTATCAGAAGCCCTGAATAAATGCTGAAAACACGGTGAGACCCATTCTCAGCCTTGTGATTTGCCAGTTTATGTGTTCTGTGGGGTTGAGATCCAAACTGAATGGTAAAAAAAAAAACAGCCACACAGTCCTCAGAAATCATTCACTGATCACAGCAGGAGAGAGCGAGCAATCATTGATAATATTCCCTATTTCCGTAAGCATCGTGTTTCTAAATGAACAGCAAGCATTTATGGCAGGTCAGCCAGAAATGGCATCAATCAAAATTATCGTGCATCATTTTTAGCCAATGGTATTTCACTTTGTCTAGGTGAAGCAGAAATGAAACTTTCTAAGAGGTATTGTTGCAAGCTCTCTTTTCCTCTACCCTCGTGGAGAGCTTGCAAGCAGGTTATTTTTCAAGTCCCACCATGGAGCTTTTGTATATCCCACCCGTTGGGCACACTTGGAAATTGACTGAAGCATTACAGGTACTAAGATCAGGCACAGATCCACACTGGCTTCCACTGTTTTATGGAAATCAGTCACATGTTTCATAATAAATATATTATTAATAAAATATAAATGGGGGGAAGGGGGCTTACAGGCGACAGTTTACGGTATTTTATTATATAAACACCAATAAAATACCAGGTGAGCTTTTGCGCGAAAACATGATATTTTCACATGTGAAAAGATCACCGTTGCTATAACTACATAATAAATCGTGCCTTTCACAGCAAAAAGCTATTAAATGAAATGGTTTGGTATTTTATTGATGTTTATGTAATTGCTGCGGAGCGACCGAAGGGAGCGAGTAGCAACATAATCAGGATTTAAAGGAAATATATAAGGGGAGACGAATTCTCGAATTCATCACCTTTTACCACAATGCATTGCATTTAACCACACTTTTTACCACAATGCATTGCATTTAATTAGAGTGCATTGCGCCACGAACAACTCAAATAAAAACACGGGGAAGTTCGGTGGGTGAGAGAGTGCATCGTTCGCTGCTCAGACTTAGAGTTTTCTTTGTGGCAAATTTTCTACAGCACGGTTAGAGGTCTTACCAAATTTTAAGACACGCAGGAGTCTTTCAGATGAGTACGATGGTTAACTTGGGTATTGGATTTCAATTCAAGAGCCTTTTTTGACTCAAGAGCCTTTTTTGCTCTTCGACTCCGCAACACGGGGGATATACAAATTCCAGCTTGCTAGAAGGTGATGTGAAAGTGAGAAAATGTCATGCAATGCTATTCTTAAGAAACTGTATGAGCCGAAAATGGATGTGATTTTGACCATTCGCTTCAAATTAACAGCGGAAATCGAGATAACAAAACATATGTTTTGTGTCCTACTTTGCAGACGAGGACGTGTATCGGCGTTTTGAAAAGCATAATTATGTTCTTTCATTCATTTATTGCCATGGAATATGCGTTTACATTGTTTTTTCACTGTTAATAGCTCGGTTAATGCGGCTGACGATCATCTTGCCGGCGGAAGTTTCATGAAAAAGGAGTAAGATGAAAGACTTTTCCTAAAGACTACGGAATCAGTCTTTGTGGTGTAGTGGTTAAGTGTAGTCGCGTCCAGTCGAAGGTGCCGGGTTCGAATACTACTGAGTTATTTATTCCTTCTTTCTTTTATTTCCCGTTTTTTGTGTTGTTGTTTTCTATAAATATATAGCTAAATAACTGTTACTTAATAAAGTGCAACAAAAAGCAAGAAAAGTATTGTGTTTCCAGAGAAAATATCGTGCACCGTATATTAAATATACGGATAAACTATCTGAATTTCTATTCTTTCCTACAATTTACTGTGGGAAAACCAGAGTTGATAACCACTTGATCATTTTCTAAACAACGTTCCCACGAGTTCTTTCTATAGACTGATAGTAATTATTCTAGTACTTTCCAACATGTAAATAGGACATTCAATGTCATTTTTGATTCTTTTAAGTCTCACTGCCTAACTAATGCCAGTATCAACAGAATGTGCCGCGGCATTGCTATCTTTTAGATACCCTAGTAAATAGAACATTACATGGTCGCTTGGAGATACGAAATTTCTTTTCTCATGTTGAAAAATATTTCACTGGTTCGCTGCGCTCACTTGTGAAATATTATTCATCACTCGTTTCGGCCGTCTAATACCCTCTATTTATTAACAAAGGCTAATTATTGTAAAGAGTTAAACTGTTCTTATCGTCTAACTTACCCTATCCGTGTCCCTTTACGGCCTTTCAGCATACGCTTTTAACAAGACTCGAGGTGAAAGTCGCGTGATTCGACCAAAACACACTGCTTGTTAACTTCAAACATTACAAAGCACTGGAGGAAGTAAGCAATGACCAGCGATGACTCAGTTCGTAAGACTCATGTCAGTTAATAGTGTACAACCTTTTTCGTCTGGCACTCTGTGAACTTTGTGGAACAGCTTCATCATAAGACCATTTAAAACAGTCTTCGCCTGTTCCTTCGTTCGAATGATTCTGTCGACCACAGGATGAAAAGGAATGATTGAAATGGGTTTCAAAGAAATAATGACGATTAATCTCAACTGGGAAATTAGTGAATATTTTACCCAAGGAAGTTGTTCAGCATATATTTGTAGTTTCAGAAACGTTGACGATTCTCTAAAATTTTGTGTAACAAACCAGTTTCGATATATCATCAAAATTCCTACTTGGTTCCGAGACTTGGGGGAGTAAAACAAAACAAATCACCTTGAGGCTCAGGGATGAATAATATATTACTTTTGTTTTATTCCTCCAATCCAAACTTCCAGCTGCCGTTCATGCAAAATATTCTACGGACGTTTTGGGGAAGCTTACACGACCAAGTAGTCACTTGTGACCAGGCCTTCTCAGGGGATTTTTAAAGGAGAGTGGAGATTTGAGGCGGGAAGGGAAAAAAGAGGAAGAAAGGAAGGAAACTGGTTTCTTTCCCTTTTTGCTCCTCTCTTCTCCGTTTCCCCCACAAAAGCCTGATACTCAGAATAGACCCCAACAAACACAGCAATAAGATAGGAATACGAAAACGAATGATCTGTCTTTTGGCTTCTAGAGCCATTTGGAAGCCGTTTTATCGAGTTTTAGATTTCGAGTTATACTTACAATAAGAAGTAAGCACAACTCGAAATCTAAAACTCGATAAAACGGCTTCCAAAGGGCTCTAGAAGCGATCGAACAACAGTAAAACACACAACACAAACACAAGTTCAGTCATTTTTATTGCGAATTTTTTTCAAAAAAATATAATTTAGATCGTATTAGTTTATTTTCATACATTTTCTATAAAATTCAAATTCAAACGAACTCTCATAATTATAGAGTCTGGGCCGCCTGTGTTTAAAATTCAGGGATATGGTCTGGTTTTCTTTTCCACTGAAAGTTCGGATCAAGAGCCATAATGGGACCATTATGGTTCTTGTTCGGATACATTAACATTTTTATGCAAGCACTTTAAATTACACTCTTTTTCTGCGACATATAACGGTGTAAGATTTTTTTCCAGCCTTATACCCCATGAGAGATTTTTTTTTCAGTGCAGGATACTTTTTTCTGAAATTATTTTTACCCATACCCTCCGACCCCTCAAAAGTCAAATGTTTTAGCGTCACTCAGGCACGAACGGCGAAAGCGACAGGTGAAACTTTCGTAATTACAGTTAATTGTGCGTTCTTCTTTGAGTTGCTATGAAAAAACGTTTTTTCAGACTATTTTTTTAACTGACAAAGATGTCAGACACACTGGCGAAACATGTACTACAAATTTTTAAAGATCACAATATAGTATTTGTAATGATGGCAAAGTCGCGTGTTTTGTAGCTGTCGCAATTTGCATAAATACTGCTGTAGTCACTTTGTAAAGTCCTTTAGCTGTCAGATACAGCACTAAAGTAATAAACTTTTGACAGTAAATGACACCCTTTGTCTATTGTAAACCCATGTTTACCAATCAACACGGCACTCTAATCCGTCCCTTTAGTTGACAATGCGTCTCTCATTGTACACTCCATAGAAAGTACATTATGTATTCACCGGCAAAGTGGCTTATTATCATTTCCTTCTCAACGGGAAAGTTGTGTACCTTGACAACCAAGCAAAGCTAACAGCGTTTGCCGTAATTTCCATTCAGCAGAAGCTAGTCGCCTGAGATCGGACAGAAGCCGGAGACTAATTGCGTACACGCGTTTCGACTGAAGATGGGTTTCACGGAGTTAACAAACCCGCACAAAGCCAGCAACTTGCCAGGGTTTGTACGGCGTCGTTAATTAGTTATTGAATCGTAGTTTGGGACAAGCGCTTGACTCGAAGAGGGCCATTCAGATCGGTGACACTTTTAGATAGTAGCATGTTAAAAGTACAACAACTAGAACAGGGCCTGTTAATAACTACGACAAAAAAGTGTAAACAGCCTAAGAATTCGTGCTCAGAAAAAAGGCCACAATGGGATAACAGTTAGATTAAAATGTGGAAAGTTAACTGGAAAATTTAGGCTTTGCTGGTGATCAATTATTGATAAGAAAGGCGTGTTTTCATTTTACAAATTCACATGTCCCCCATTCTGAGACAAGCGAAAAGAAATGTCTTTTCGGAAACAGTGAAATTAAGACTTTCTACTATTCCTTTCAAGAATAAAAGTTTTTTTTTTCTGCCGAGACTAATTGGTTATGGCACTTTGTCAATGGCGTAATTTAAAATCGCTGTTTTACCCCAGTGGTTCTTCTCTCCAAGTTAATCTAGAAAAAAACAGGCTATTTTAAAGCAATGTGGCCACTACCGTGCAGTTTATAATCCCAGTTGTACTAAACTCTATTTCCGCGTGTATGACATTTGCACGCGATGTAATCTCACTCTTTAATTTCTTTTACTCTATAGTTCTTACTCGGCCGTCTAACTTTTCGCGTCAAAAAGGTTTCCGTTCGTAGCAGAATGGAATAACTTTTTTTTGTTGACGTTGCTAGATGTAAAAACTATAGCGTTTCTTGAATGCATATGTACACAGTATAAAATGTTTCTTCCTTATCAACAGGTACAGAGGTTATTGCCCTCAGCTGAAATATGAATGTGGTCACACATACGGAATCGCTACAGATAAACTCACTGCAGTAAGAGAAACTTCACTAAAATACAAATATTGCTTTTGCTTAAGTTTACTGAACTTAACCAAACAATACCGAGAATAGATCTTCAACTTTTGCACCATGCATATATATACACCGCTTTTGTTTAGTTGTCAACGTGGAAAGCACACAAAAGACCGCACAAAAGCGTTAACTTTCAATTCCAAAGTTCTGGAAAGTTTCTTTAAAATAAAGCATGCATAAATAAAAGATGCACGATTTTGGGGAGGTTATCAAAAAGGTATATGTCCTTAATTCATTCTGTCGTTTAATTAAGCTCGAGCAGTTTAAATTTTCTAATTTCAGAATCCGGCAAATGACATGTGCAAACACATTTTTAGCACATGCAAAGTCCATTCAACCCCACTCTTCTCAGTTTTTAATGTTACGTTCTGAAAAGGCATAATTTGTCAAGTTTGTTGTTGTAGAAACTGATATGGTGTTTATTGCTCCATAGAGACACATGCGTAATGAGAAGCTTGTCCCTACGACATTACCAGATCCAAAGGAAAGAGAACCATATCTGCCGACACCGAATGGGGACAACAAGCTCACGGCAGGAATGATCCCATATTATACTGGTCAGTAATACAAGCTAAATATAGTCCTCATTCTCTCTAGCTCGGGTTAACCCTTAACTAAAGTCAGTATTGGCCAGTCGCGGACCGATCATCTACTTGAAAATGAAATAAGTAGTATTTGCTAAGACTCAGCCGCCCTGCATATTAATATTGTTTTTGAAATTGGACTAATCATGCTAGACAGTCCTGATTAATAGTGAAATTCTCTTTATCGCTGCACTGGTCTGGCCGGTCAGCTTTGACAAATGGTAAGCGCCCTTAATATCCCTTTGTCAGTAGCTAGGAACAGAATGGTAAATCCGACGGAGGCTTTGCAAGACATGGGAGATATTGGTTAAAACTCCGAGATCGGGACTTTTGGCTACTATCAACAAAATCAGAGACCGATACTTTTACATGTTTTATAGTTTTTAGCGATGAGAAAATTCGAGCCCGAGACTAAACTGATTCTAAGAGCTAAAAAGGTTTCGAAACAAAAAATTTCTCCAAAGTTCAAGAAAAGAACTAAATCTCCAAATGTGTGCTGTGTGTTTATACATAAATCGCTGCTTAATTACGGTATACGGTATGGAGCACAGTGTCAGTTAGGGGAACCTTCCAGACTTATATTTTCAAAATTCGAGACGTTGCAGAGACGGTCTTGATTCTAGAGCTAGCGGGACCGAGTGATTCCAAGACTCTAACATGAAAGCCGAATTTATTTTGTTGTCCGAGACTCGTCATTTTTGGATAAGCCATTATACATATCTGTTAACCAATCGCCTGACCCATGTCCACACGACTTCGTTAAAATTTGTAAAACCGCAAATGTACAAATTTATACACGGTTATTACTTGCTTCACAGGCAAGTGGACCGTAAACGCCGGAATTTTCGTAAACGGCTTACAGAGCGCGAAGACGGTTAAGGGATCATTGCACAGTGTGGATCGCTAAGGAGTCGTAATCGTTGTTTACACGGCCGGCGGAACCACTGGCAGTCGCGCGTACACGACACCGTTTTCTCACGGAGTTACAAATTTAGATGCACGTTTGCAAGCGTTTTTTTTTTCCTTAAAAAAAAACACAACACAGACTGCTGTTTCACAATCTTTATCTGTAAATGAGCTACTTTCGCTATTAATCTAAACTTTAAAAACGCAATGAGAGTATCGTGACCATAACGAAATCACCTCTTTTTTTCCTTTATTTTTTTAAAGAATATAGTCTCTCATAGACCTTCCCACGGTTTTTTCTAACTTTTGACATGGACAAGTAAGGAAGAATCTATCAACTCCTCTGGAAAGAGCGCCTTTAAATTAATAATGTTAGCAAGTTTAGAAGTGAAGAGTTGAAAGCTCACGAAGATAAAACTCTCAAAGTCGCGTTTGTATTGTGGGGTCGGGGGGGGGGGGCACAATCTTGCCCCCCACCATACAAACGTTTGTAAAGTTTTGCAACTTTGCAGATCTATATCTTCGCTCGCTTAAGACAAATTGCTTTCGAATTTGGAACGTTCTCTAATTTTGCGGCGCTCTTTCTAGTGATGTTGACGGATTTTCCGGATTTTTTTTCCGGATTTTTCAAAAGTTGAAAAAACCGTGGAAGGGTCACTCTATTATTTTTATTTCAAGTTCAGATTATTGCAAAAATGTTTACTTGATAGAGTCATCCTTTTAAATAACTTTTAATATGCACTGTTTTGGTTTCCTGCGACAGGTTTTGTGGGCTTTGTTTCATGGAAATTAAGATATATAAGGTTGTCTTTAATGATGTTTACTGAAGGCTCACCAAGTTGCAAACTTCCTCATTAAAAAATATTAATTTACTTGAAATACAAGACATGTTTTCAAACTCAATAACGACCCCTACGAAGATTAGAGTTAAGCAAACATAGTTATCATCCAACATAACTAAATTTAATCCCTTTGTAAACTCTCAGCTCTCTTCGACAGTCAATTATGAGATACAATCCATGTTTATCATAGAGTATGCTTTAACTTTCGAGTCCACCCACGAAATTATCGCTGTCGAGTGATCATTTTGATGAAGCTTCCGCTTCAGTACTTTCACAGAATGTTATTATTTTGTTTTCGGAATGAATATATTCACAGGGAAGAAACAATAGTTCAATTTGAATCGAGTTATAATAAGTCTAAATTCTTTTCTTTTGTTCTTCTTCCCTTTCTTCATTTTCAGGATATGTCCCCACCATGCGGTTTTTGTATGGATCCCGTTACAGAGAAGCTACGGAGCAAGCAGTTAGCAACTTTATGAAGAAGGATCAGACTCACCGAGCGGAACAGAACCATTTGAAGAAAACTGTGTACAGCCATTCAAAATTAAAGCCTGTACCTAGTTACAAAGAACCCAGCATGTATCCCGATCTTAGGCCAAAATACGCTAAAGGTTATTTCCCAAGTAAGTGGACTACAAACTTGGGCGTTAAATCTACAAGCCGAGTCAATTTATTTCTAACTTTAGAGTCTGTGGATGGAATCACATCATATAACCATTCAAATGAAACCTCTTTAGCAGGATTTTCACATTGTACTATTTGTTTTATATAATTTTGCAAAAAGATATATTTCAGAACGTTATACAAAGCACCAGGAGCCCATAACCCGTAGCGAGCGCATTGGAAGTATCAACAAGGAAAACTAAACCTTTGTAAAAGACAAAAAAAATCATTTTTAGGTCTGTAGGTTTTGGCTGTGACTGATTTGTGGAATTAAAAATTTGCACGAAAATCGTTCTAAAAATACACTGGTCCATGCAAACGCCGTGACACGAGCGCATGGAAGTTGCTCGCTCCAGGTTACGGGCTCCTGAAAGCACTGGATCGCTCCATGTAAGGTAATCCGAATTCCGGAATACTGAATGCCACTAACGATTAGAATCCGGAATCCAAGTTCCACCGACATAGGCTGTCTACTCTTAGATAACCTTACACAGAGCGAACTGGAAGAAGTACTACCGACTGTCACTGCCGGGCTTACTACTGGCAGTGTATTAAACATACTGAATAGCGTAAAATGAGACGTTTACAAATAATCACTATGATCAGGGGCAAATAAAATATAGAGCTACTTTGCGTGCAATGGACCAGCCGCAATAGATCAGGTTCAGATTCCAAGAATGAACAAGAGACCGTTATTTTTTTCATCCCATTTGTTCTAATGAAACAGTGAACAGGCAAGTGCCCGAATATATATCAGAGAACTGTTTGCCTACACCAATTCCATTCACAGACATAATCTGCGGAGCTCGCAACACAATCTCTTCGTTCCAAGACAATACTGAGGCATTTAAGAGTTTCTGGTATAGGGGTGCTGTCCTATGGAATAGCCTGTCGGTCGAGGCTAAGCAGGCCACTAGTTCAAATAATTTTATTAATTCAATTAATTAGTGGAGGCAAGGTAGGCTACTAGTTTAATTAATTTTTCGTACTCTAATTTTGAAATAAGATAATTTTTATGATTGTAATGACATAGGTTAATGTTTAAGTATTATAAACTGTTATGTATAACTTATTGCTAAAGTGTACGGCTCCTTGGGAGAGCACTTTTTAGTGAAAAGGACTGCGTGGTTAAATAAAGTTATTGATTTGATTTGATTTGATATTTTTATCACAATAGAGCATTAGCCTTCGAATACAGCCATCTCTACTCGCACCTCGCCTCTAGGGACGGCTGCATTCATTAGCAGGCTATTTAGCATAACCTAAAATCCCTTGTTGCTATGACAGGTGATCACCGCGAATTCTGCGAGCCACCAGTACCAGGTTACACCGGCTATGTACCTCGGAGGAGAGAACATGACTTGGGAACTAGATACGCCACATGGACCAGGGACGGCTTTACTGACTCACTAGACATGCGCAATAAGCAGGAGAGCCTGGCCACGCAGATTATTGACGTCACAAGGTAACAACAGGATCTCTTTTAGAGCAAACCCGGTTTGTAGTTGCCTGGTTCAATAATTGAATGAAGATCTAAATTTCATTTGATTAGATTTGAGCAAAAAACTGACTCTGTAGGTTTCATTTCTTGTGAGGTAGTCGAAAAGGAACTTGAGCGTCGATAATTCTTTATTTTTGACTTGAAATGCAATCTTTCAAAATACTAGTCATCGAAATATGGTCTTATGGGCACTTCACTATCTCTTTCTTTCAGAATGCCTGTGTCAACCGTAAAAACCCTTATTGCAGAGCATGGAACACTCTACAAGAAAATCGGAATGAAGCCAAAATATACCGGATACATACCGCGTAAGTGAATACTTATTAATAAACCGTAACTTATTTCCTAAATATGCAAATGTGATGTAACTTTCCATGGATTATGGGCTCCTGATAACATGCAATAGAAATTACATAGCGAACAACTTGGAACCCGCTCAAATTAACGTGTTCTTGATTTGCGGCCTTTCGGCTTCATGCCAAATGATCAAAAACTGAGTCTTGAAAACAGGTAAAAGCATTGCCTCTAAAAACCCTGACGTCCACCAACAAAAATCGATGGAGGGAAAATGAATTTTCCTTCACCGCGCCCCAAAAAAACCGCCAGCTACATCAGTAATTATTCTGTCAGTGTTGTTTTCAATTTCCCGCCATCGATTTTTGTTGGTCCAGATCTACCTTAACACATCTCCCAACACTGAACGAAAAATTGGATTTACACCTAATTTACTCAGTGCAAATTTGGTGCAAAAAAAGTGTAAACTAAGGTTAAATAAAGGTTAAAGATGGTAAATACTGCATTTACCTAAAATTTACACCCCCATGTAAACTGGCAAGCAAATGCGGTATTTACCATCTTTGCTTTTAATTTCCCCTAGTTTGCACTTTTTTGCACCATATTTACACCTAGAAAATTTGTGTAAATCCAATTTTCCGTCCAGCGCAAATCGTATTCTTGTGGGTGATTTGATTTAATTTTACCTTTTTTTACCAGTATATTTGGGGAGGTAATCATCTCTTTTGGTCCTTAAAGTCGACCATGTTCTTCAGGTGTAGGAACGGCTTTCGACAGTGGCAAAACCGATGGAAAACACCGCATTTTTTTCCGCGACATAAACCGGATTGAAACTATACGAGATTATGCTTCCACGTTATTTTCGGATTAGCCTTTAGGATTAGCCCCAACAAAACCGCCAGCAACTCAATTATTCTGGAAAGTGCTGTTTTCAATTCAGTGTGGTGGATAGTGGGGCCTGCTAGATACGTAGACTAATCCGAGAATAACGTTAGAGCACGATCGCTTATTTTGCAATCTTTATGTGGTAGAAGCGACGGAGAAAAATGGGCGGAAACAGTTTTAAAACAAAATGCGGTGTTTTCACCCGATTTTGCCATTCTTCGAAAGCCGTGTCTGCCCCAGAAGAACATGGACCTTAAGGACCAAACGAGATGATTATCTTACTATATATACTGGTTAAAAAAACTAAAACTTAATAAAACCACCCGCAGGAATACGATTTGGCAGACGTGTTAAGGTGGATCTGGAAAACTGTACGTACTTCCGTAAAAATTCTAGCTATGCCCCTGTCTTCACCTTGCGGTCTTATAAACTCTTACCCCGACAGATATGACAGTATAACCAAGCCACGAACTTATAACATCATAGTCATTATTAAATCACAAGGAATATATTCAGTCCCGGTGTATTTCATTATTGACTTTAAATTTCTATTTTAGGAGGGTAATGTCCTGTAACGTGAATTGAGAAAATGTTAATTGTAGTGGCTTAAATCCGTTGTTTTCGTCACTTTCCTTTTCTTTCAGAGCGCCGTTTTAGATTTGGCAACACGTATGGTGACACGACTCGTTCTTTACCAGTCTGCGTAGACACTCAAGGATATTCAAATGGAAATTACATCACAACGCCTGTCATGTAATTACATCCAGGGTCTCTTTCGAATATCGCGCTCCCACCCTTCTCTCTGCATTCAAAATGGCGACGGTTATCTGCAATGTTGAATGCAAAGATGAGAATGATCACAAAACCTTAAGGATACTTTTTAATATTTTTCAGCTTTCAGTTTTCTCACTGGTCAGATTTGGCTGTGACACATCCAAAAAAATATAACCGCAGATTTTCCCAATTTAGCCTTAGAACGTACACTTGTCTACAAGTTGTGCACGGGAAGACGATAGAATTCCCGTTTGAATTGCAGTTACAAATCCAAAGTTGGCATTTAAAATCCGCGCACCATAAGTCTTTTACGTAGGTTCTCTTTGGGCTAAGCCAGCACGAAATCTTCTATCTCAAAGCGGTTCTTAATCAATGGCCTAGAGGGGCCTCAAGCATCACGTTTGTCTCCATTGGCGAATCTTTGCTAACGTCGTTGTTTGCATTTACCTCATTGGCATACGACTTAACTTATAAAAGCTGTGGCCGTATATACGAACTAAATTCAAAAGATGAAAGGGCTAATTTTTTTTTTGAGCAATTTGGGCAATTTTCAGCTTTTTGCAAGCGATATCGAAGAAGATATCAGCCATCAAAAACTGCGAAATTGCCGAGTGGCAGAAACATTAATGAGTCATACATTCTTTGTAAAATTTCGGGTTTTGAAAAAAGAGAATTTTTTCCGAAAATATTCGGCATGTCGGGCTCAAATTTTCAGCGATAACTGAAATCTAATGCTCTGCTTTCAATATTTAGTGGGTTTATTTCATTTGCTCTATCAGATAATGATAAGCATATGCTAATGAGGCAAAAATTGTAAACAAAGATTCGCCGAACTTGTTTCAATAACAACTCGCCAAAGCACGTGAACCAAAAGAGATTTACATGAAGGACGTATCATAATGCAATACTTAAGGTAGGATGATTTTCAATGCAGCAATTTGTTATTTAATAGTAGATCATTCCAGCTTTATTTAACACAAACAATTTAAATGCTTTAAAACGTAGACATAAAGTAGTATTTATATTTACATGGAATATTTTTGGACTTTTATAAATCTTTCGATCAACCTCAATTTTCATTCGACGAGGAACAATTACTTTGTAAAAAAGTAATTTTTTTCAAAAAAAAAGCATGGAACATGGTTTATCAATGTAAGTATTTTTATAGTTATAAACACAGCGGAAATACTATTTTTACATAATCACCAAAGCACAAATGGCGTTTTTTCCTTTCAATAGTAACCAAGTAGACTGCCATAGTTACTCTAATAAGCGCCGCGGTGCTTTAAGTTTTCTTCCTTTCCGAAAAACACGGTACTGTATGTTTTATTCAAAATCGATACGAACAGCGGTCAGCAAAAGCAACGTGACCAAAGATAGTTTTGAAGGCCTAATTTCCTTCTAAGACGTCATAGGCAGCGTTAATTGCAAACAATGAAAATCGACAAGCGTTGCTGGAATGCTGGGCTGGAATGTTGCAGTGCTCATTTTGGGGCTGCGAGCTTGCCCTTATTAGAGAGCGGCGCTTATTAAAGTAGATAACGTTTCTTATTCCACAGTATTCAAGGCTATAGTAGCCTGTTCAGAGTGAAGACAGCGCCAAAAATGCGCCATTCTCCACCATCTGAACGCCGCTAACAAGCTAAGGTTGCAGAAGAAAACGCCCATTAATTTATTTCCACAATAAGATTTCATTGTATTTTGAATGAAAGTAATTAAACCGATTAATACAGAGGAAGTTCAAACTAATAGTAGAAATCCATTCGGAGAACATAGAGATTTCTCACTAAGCGTGACACTTTCATTCTATTTTTAGATTTCCGTGTTCACAAAGGTCCGCAAAATCCCACATGGAAGTTGATATTTTAGATTAAAGCTCCCTGGTCCTCTCTTCCTAACCATTTTAACAAGTTAAATTCTCTTCGTTGGCCACAGTGATTCCCTTGGCTAATTTCATTGGCCAAGAGTCTTCCGACGCAAAAGACTAATCTTTTAAATTGAAAATAACTTTACGAGTGGAGTTCTAGTTTTCTTTGAGTCTATGGTTAACGAGGCGCGTATCGCCGAGTTGAATTGTTAGAAGTAGTATAGTAGCCTTGCCAGTTTAATTTAATTGAGAGTGAGCTAATAAAAGTAACAGAGTGTTTGTCATTTGCAAATGAAATAAACAATAAATACCAATATCTAAACATGCATGCTTCAAATGTTTGCGAGTTAAACGCTGACGCATTGGATTTTTTTGAAATCCGGATTTCACATGCTTTTTGTGAATATGGCTGAATTATTGAAATAGTTGGCGTTGCTAGTGCATAGATAGTATTGAAAAGAGTTTGGTGGTGAAGAAAATACAGTAACCAGGAATCGAGCCAAGCTTAAGCCTTCCGCTGTACAGTGAATCTTGATTTAACGGACCTATATAATAAGTCCTGTGGTAAAGACCCTCAAGGCCTTGCTTTGTTATATCGATATTCGACTGTAAATTGTATCCAGCTAAATAAGCTAGAGAGTCTGTGTTGCAATCAAAGTTCCCCCATCACACGTACATCAGTACTAGCGCTAAAAAGGAGTCTTTTATTTTCATGCTTCTCGCAAAGAAGACAATGGAGAAACGGTTTGTAAAGGAAACTGTTTTTATGGAAGAGGCAGGCAACATTTTAGCCTGCTCAATGCGTTCAGATGGTGGGGAGCGAGTTAAATCGTCCGCCCTCTACTATCTGAACGCCTGGAACAGACTAGCGGCATTTGTGCCCAACATTATTATTCATTCAAAATATTTCCCCAATTCTGATTGGCTACAAGCACACGCATAATTCACGATAACTAGCTACTGATGACCAAATTGGGAAGAATTTTGCGATTAATGAACCGATGACGTCAAAAGTGCACTTCCTTTTAGGTTAATGCATCGTTAACCGAGAAGATCTGGGGACGAGGTTGAGTTGGTTTGGTTGTGAAAACAAAAATGGTGGACATTTCACTCGTTTCAAGATTAAGAACTAGGCGAAATAATAGCTAAAAACATGGCAAGAACAGCAAGAAGATAACTAGAAGGCCGACATCTGCTATAATTATTTTGGAGAATATTTGCGGAGTTGAACAACCCTTAACGGGCACTATCGAAGATGAACTTAACATCGATGGAGGTAAGCATGTTTTTAGCTATGCTTTTAAACTAGGAACTATTTTGAATAAATAATAAGACAATTGTTGAATTCGGCTTTCGTATCCTATGAAGAATTATGGAGATCTCCGAGGGTGTTATCCGCCTCGATACCACCCTCCTAGATCTCCATAATTCTTTATAAGATACTCAGCCTCATTCATTAATTGTTAAATAAAACTTGCTTAACTGTATATGTTAATTATTTATTAAGATAAATGGAAAGAGTCATTGATCTCCGGCATGATATCTTAACTTTATTTATCTTAAATAACCAACTGCTACGTTTAAAAATAAATAAATATTATAATGCACTTTGTGCCAATTACATAAAAGAAATCAACACTTAATCATCAGGTCGAATCAGAGGTATTTCTTCAAGAGTAGACTACGTCATTAGGCTCAAAACAAATTCTAAAGTAGTTTGTTAATTTGCCAGCTTCCAGAGATCAAAAATGAATTATTATTTATTTTAGTGAGTGGAAAAAAATCCTCTTGTGTGAAGAATAGATAATATTCTTCTATTATTAAGTCTTTTAAATCATTTTCCATACAATTTTTAGCAGTGTTTTGTTCTTTTGCCAAGCTACTATAATTGAGTGAAGAGGTTAAAATTGCTCACAATTAGAGTTTTTTTAAAAAAACCTGTGTAGTTTTTCTGTGTCTAATATCTATTAATTTCCTAGTCTCTATTGTGCTGACCTCTTTGTTTTAAGTTAATCGTAATTATTAAAGGTCCTTACACCTAAGGATGAGGCTAAATAAACAGTCTCTACCAGCTATTTTAGTTATCCTAATCAATACATTTTCATTCCGTGCCTTCAAGAATATAGCCTGCGTGAAAGGTGTTTCAAAGGGAGGGGAGGGGAAAGACTCGTGAAAACGCGAGGGCGCACGAGGAAGGAGGGAGGGGAACAGGCAAAAACATCTAACGTCGTTGCAGGCGTTTTTTTCCTTCTCCCTCGCGCGCTTGCACTTTGTGTACTCGCGCGCCACCTTACTACCCAGTTAAGCGCCTTCCTAGCAGGCTTTTGAAGAATACAGCAAATCAGAGAGTTAAGAAACCGTTTCATATTCTGTGTGCTACACAGGCTGTAAACAACGGTAGTTTTCTGAATCAATCTATTGAATAGGGAAAAGACACTGATAAAAAAATAGGGTATAACTCGAAAAAAGTGACTTTCGTCTAGTTTACCTGTGATGTAATGGTTTATTCGTTTACATCTTAGGCATGAGATATATTAGATATCCGATGTTTTCTCGTGGTATACCGTGAATATATATCCCACTCGTGACTTGACTTTCCACAATTCCTGACCAATCTTTGTCAGATCACTGTATTAGCCTCAAGGCTCGTGCATCATATAAGAAAAGAAATGAAGTCTGCCAAGTCACCTGTAGAAAGTTTCAAGATACAACGCAAGAATGTGTTGCATGTATTTTTCATTATGCCTAGTCGGTATGTATGCCAATTCTCCAAATATTTCATATGAATTTTCTTTTTGAGTTATGAAATTAACTTATTATCACGTCTCGTTAAAAACAAAGATCACAAGCAGAGGTTTCATGTACGATATCATTGATGATCTATAAATAACGTCATGTGATCACCAGTCCATGAATCAGCAGTGAAACGTGAAAGACTCTATGTTTATCCTAGCCACTAATGTCAAACGAAAAGTCTTCCCTTCTACTGTTGAAACTAGACAAAAGACGAACTGGTAGATTGATTATGGACATTCATGAGTTAAATAAGATATTCTCTCGTACTGGAAAAGTCCCGAGCCCTTCAAACTATTAAATATACGTTCTCTGCCATTTTAAAACCTTAATTAAAGTAAAATATTTCAAAGGCACTTATAAGTAAATACAAAAATGCTTATATAGACTAACCGCTCTTGGGTTTTTCCCACGAACATATAAGTTATGTTTCAACTTGGATTTGGCGTTTGTTGATTCATTATTGTCTCTAAGTATTTTAGATTTGCTATTCCTTTTTTATTTCAGGGAATTTGTTTAAATATACCGTTTCTTATCCAGTCCCTTCAATGAGTGGGACCGCAGTTTTCACGCCGAGGGACTGGACAAACAAACCCACTCTGATTCTAACACTCTGTAAATTGATTGCAACAAATTCTTCTGTCTTCCTTCAAAAAAATAAAAACAAGGCATGATCCTCGATGAGACGACTTCTAATTCTTCTAAGTCTTACTCAAGACATCAAATTAGGTTCCTCGTGTGGAATTCTTATTTTTTCGTAACTCCTCTTTCTGGACCAAGACGGCCAAGTAGGAAGCTATAAAATATGAAAAGACAAGTCTGTTGGTGACTTTAAATGTAAAACATTTTAAAATCATTGGTGGACCCTGCAATCTGATTGACTTTCAACAATGTGATTTATCCACGAATCACATACACTATTTTTTGCTCTAAACTGCATTTTATTTTTGCTTTCCATCACAAAATAGGGTGTAAAAGCACTTTCGGTCCTACTCAGTTTTTTATAAACTGGCTGATGGATCAAAAAATTTAAAAGAATAATGGAACTGACTAAAATCCTACATGATTTGGGCAATTAAATTGTGGGATTTCGATTCGTTGAATTTTGGTCACTTTGAAATCATAATTGAGATTATATTTCAATTCGAATTCGCGCATTGTGAATTCACGCAAAACAGGTTCACAACAATTTGCACTATGATTTTAGTCAAACAGCCATGATCCAGCGGTAGGGTTTTATTAGTAAATGATAGAGTGATTTTCGTATAACCTTGAAATGAAAAAGCGCGAACAGAAAGAACAAACGAACGAAAATAGAGCGATTTGATTGGTTTATCGAATGGATACAAACGCACGTGGCTTTTGGTTGGTTAAGCAAACGCACGGGTAAAAAACTCTATGCCCGAGAACTTTCTAGAAATTAATCGATACTTCGCTTTTACGTCATACTGCAACACGATTGGCCAATCGAACAATGCCCTCTCCATATTAGGGTTTTCTTTGGCGGGAAAACGAAGAGTCCATGTTTTGATCTTTTCATCAATTGGCTGACAAAACAAATAACGAAAACGTACGCACTGAAACCATTTTTCAAGGTCATAAGAAAATCGCTCTAAATGAATAGTGCAATGCTTAAAGCATACTGACCCACCTATTTTATCTCTAGAATGTTGAACTGTGACGCCTGCATGCCGGCCTTTGATCTGTCTACTCTTCTAAACTTTCCGTTTTCTTTAATTGCCAGATACCCCGTGTCGTTATGTTGACGTGGATATGTTAGCGGCCTATAAGTTGTAAAACTATTTTCTTCAAATAGTTCCAGGAACAAAGAGTCGTTTGTTTTTTTTTTCTGAAAAAAAAAAACCAGAAATAATCTGGGTTAGAATGTTACAGCTGGTAGGGGAGAGGGATAAATCTAAAGTATAGTTTAAACCATTGACTCTTAGGGCGATTTATGGTGAGGTATTTTGTTATTCTGACTTTGGAATCTAGGGATAAAATCATACGGTGTTATCATTCAGATAAAACCTTTTTAATCAGAAATTTTACATCATAGTACTACGACCTATTCATACTCGATACTTCGTCGAGGACGTGAGCTATGATTGGCCCATTCAATGTTGGGTGACACTAGTTGGAATCGTTGCACTACAATACTGATACGTTGATCTAACTAAATGTTAAAAAATGTTTCTAAAAACTTACTGTTCCTATAAATTTTCCTCTTCTCTTGCCTCTATCCTCATAAGCGAGGTAACAACCACAGTGTACTCCTAAAAATCTTTTTAGCGTTTTGTTGTATGTTTGGATTTCTAAAATTGCTAAAGAATAAAACAAAAAATGTTGTTGATAAGTTCAAACTGACATGAAAGAAGCTGTACTTCCTTCACAGAAGAATTGGTTAAAACACGTCCTCTGCACAAAACAGGCAGGCACGGAATATAGCGGGTTCCTGGTCCCGCCAGTTCCAAGTGCACGGATGTAGGATCAATTTTCAGCCGGCTAGCATCCTCTTTCCAACAGCAAATACCAGAGGATACTCCCTGTGATGGCCCATATGGGGAGGCCCCGCCAGAAAGGGGTACGTTATTCAGGATTTCGGGTACTATAAAAGGGTGGGGATTTCTTAAGTAGAAGTTTATGAAAGGGAAGCGAAATTTTTAATTGAGCTATTCAAAAGGGTCTTATACTGAAATATTTGGAATCGATGCAACTTATAGTTGTATCATAAAATGAAAAGAAGAAATATTGTTTCTAGGTATGTGACAGGGGCATCATGTTTCAGTGTATCAGGTATGTGGAAGGAGTTTCACTTTTACCCAAATTTTATATAAACAGGTACGGGGTTGGACCTGGGGGCTGAGATTTCTTAACAATACGTTGGTGAGTAGCTCCCCCACGAGAAACGAAGGGACTGGGAGACACAAAAGGGCTGGTATTAGAGCTTAGCAAGGCCGCAGTCCAGTATATGTTGAGTGTAATGTCTTCTCGTGGCAAAGTACACCAATGGCCTAAATTGGTTTAAGATCAACCTAACTGACATTGTTACTTGTATGAGGCTTGTATGATCTGAATAATTCTTCAGATGACACTCAGCCTCGTCTAATAATCGGTAAATCTTTCGACATTAACTCAGGTTCGCAAATGCGTACTATGGTAAGACAATGCTACAAAAGTCAACCCTCTCATTAGAGACCACCCTAGCCTGTTAACAGCAGACGCATTTCCGGTCGTCGCTTCTCTCCCTCCGAGAAGCGACGACGGGAAATACGTCTGCTGTTCGCAGGCTGAGACCGCCCTTGGTGCACGACAAAGTGGTCGCTCACGGGAGGTGGTCGTCTACGGAAAAACTCAAGCGAATGAGCTCAAATTGAACTGATTAAAGTAATTACATAAGTTTATACCTTTTAGAACAGATCGCAACACAGCCATTTTTTTTTGTAACTCACATGCTTTCATTGCACTTTATCAGCGCTAGTAAAAAAGTGAACTTTTGTGACATGCAAGCTGAAGGATATTTTTACAATCATAGGTAATCATGCCGCCGAGTGGTCGCTTATGGGAAACAGAAAACAAGAGAATAAGTCAAATTCCAGGCCTAAAAGTGGTCTCGGTCGTTTAAGAAATTTAAGTAGTGGCCGCTTACGATTTTTTTTTTAAACAGTATTTGACTGAGAAATAGAGCGGTTATTTTCTAAGTGGGCGCTTAAGAGGGCGGTCGCCAATGAGGCAGTTGACTGTAAAAGCAAAGCAATCGCAAAATTATCTCTCAACTGCACTGACTATTTTTAGTAAAATCACTCACTTACTGTAATTTGATGAATTGTTCAGTGTTGTATCAATGGTTCCGTTGGCTAGAATTTCCAAGAAATAGCCGGTCCTTGAAAGTAATTGGGCGCGTACTCTATTGGTCGGAGCATTTCCAACTACATGAAGGTGCGTGATGGATTTGGCCACCCGCGATCTTGACTGTCGGTCTTTTGACGATTTATAGTTGATGGGTATCCCTTGGATAAAGTTCAATGATGTACAATAGAAGAACAGGTACAAACAAAGAGACTGTTGACAGAGCAGAAAAGAGTTTTGTTAGTCTAAAGCATGGTAGCCTTTGTACAGCGCCCCACCCCCTCCCCCTCAGAAAAAATCGGAGAAGGGCCCCTCATGTTTTGTTAAAGGTTATGGGAATGTCCCACTTTTTTCGGGTCACAGTTGAGGTGAAATGTTATCTTAGTGTTCTTAATTACTTTTTTCATAGCTTGGAATTCTAAAGGAAAATATCAGATATGATTTATCAAAGGAAAAACAAAGCATGATAGGTTTTTGGTAACTTTTTTAGAAGAAAGAAATCAATGTTAGCTTGAAAAAGTTTGCCCAATTTTTTCAAGATGCGATTCGTTACATCTTTGCCATCGAAAGACTTACATCTACAGTTAAGGTATAATAGGGATAACGTAATGTCGAGTAAATGTGAAGTGGTCGTCGCCAAGAGGTTTTAAAAAAACAAGGGAAAATATATAAAACTGTTGTTTCCTCAGCTTTATGTACCAGTCAGTTGTATCGTTTAGCAACACTAGGTTGTCAGTTAAAGGATTTTCATAAACAGGTACACGTTTATTGGTTTCCATCCAAGAAGTACTTCTCCTACCCTACAGCACTCTTTTAATGCACCTCGGTGTTGCTTGGTTGTGTGGTAAAAAAAGGTCATGCGATGCAAAAGTTTCGACAATCTCATCATTACGTACTAAAGAACTTTACGGAAAGATTTTCGGTAAATTAGTAGTTTGCTTTAACCCTATGATGTAAAGGTCAGTCGCCGAGCGGGCTTTGTTTCTCAAACATCTGGATCCACGATTTTTTTTAGGAGGGGGTGAACCCGTCTCTTGCTCTACTTCAACACCAATAAACCACATAGTTTTTTTTGGGCAGAATACCAGTTGTATTAGAAGACCGCTGGTCATCTCCGGGGGGCCGGAGGGGGGTGCGCAGCCCCTGCACCCTCCCCCTAGATCTGCCCCTGGGTTTACCCACTGAATTCAGTATTGCGTGAATGAGAAAATGTTGATTAGGAGATAATGAATTTAATGATCTTTGATTTTGGCAGGATTTCACGTAACACGCCATAGTTTGTCTATTTTGACAAACTGCCATCATTTAAGAGAATTACTAGAGATGAAAATCACTAGAATCACTAGAGATGATCAGAATAGAATGATCTAACACTAATTCCGTTAGACAGCGTCAGTTATACATTGCTTAGCTTGTATATGGTATAAATTAAAACAAAATAGTGCAGACCATACGAGAACCTCGAAACTGTGGAGCGACAAAAATGTTTGGCATGTATTTGAAAATTGAACGGATTTTTTGCTTTCATAGGGCTTTTTTCCAGCTTGTCAGTAAATTCACGTTATATTCATTACTTTTGGATATTTGGCTACGAGGGAATCGGACTTGCCAGTACGACCGACCTCGGTCGACAACGGGCCCGAGTCTTGACCGTAAACAATGAAGAAAATTCATATAATTTGCAAAGGAATGCCTCGTCATCTGTAGTTTATCATCTTTTGGTTGTCTTCCGGGAAGTTTCATAGCCAGATGGCGTAGACTTTCCGTCCTTTCGCTCGAAACTGTCCCCCGGCTATTATTCAGTTATGACCGTCAGATGAATTGACCTAATAAATAGGCGGCAATATGAAGACGAAAATATTATTTTGTTTCGAATTCGTGCTAGAAACTTTTCACCAGTTCTTACACATAGCACTCTTGGGTTGCCTGTGGTGAAACTGCGCGACAACTGTTTTGTGCGAGACAATTCTTGATCACTGAAGCAATATCAAAGCATTTAAACCATCTTAGTGAGATCATTAGGTGTCAAACTTGAGGAAATATGTTTGTTTGCCATTGTCTTAAGTCAAATCACTTATAATTAATTGAGTTTTAAAAGACTCATAAATTAACGGCAAATGAACCTGTAAATCGACCGCAGACAAATAAGTACTTAAGCTGGCAAAGTCTCAGTTAACTGAACAGAAGTCCTTTTAAAATAAACTTGTAAAAAGTGCATGACTGGTGCCTTCTGGAGAAAAAATCAATAACATTGCGTACAACAAAAGAATTAATACTTACTTCCGGGCATAAACCAATACATTTAGATCAAACTGCGTAAGATATTAGTTTTAAGAAAGTTGACGTCGTTAGTCAAATTCTTGAATAATTAGAAGTATTTAAGTGAAGTATTTTAGGGAAACGCGTCACAATATTATAAGTGCGAAGTATTATAAGATGGACCCTTGACGTTTTGTAAAGTCGCACGAAACTGAATATAACTCGGCATAAATAGCTTTGAAGTTCCTTAACTCTTCTTCTAGATGAGTGTTGTTTAAAACGAGTCCACACATTGTTATATTTCTTAAATCAAACAAGCCAAATCTGATGATAGTGCAGGACACACGCCCCTTCACGCGTGAATGAAAAACTGGAGTCACGCGGAGAAAAAAAATAGAGTACTGAGGTAAGACTGTGAATATTTAAAATGGAACTTGAAATTCTGAAGCAATTTTGCACGTACAGCAATTCTACGTGGCTCATCTTTGAAGGCTATCTCGACAAATATGCTACCTAAGTAGGAAACTGGCAAAACGAAGATGTGAAACTAATTGTTTAAAGTTTGCACTTTTCGACAGCTTTCCTGTACATACTAATAACATAGTTAAAAGGTCTTTAAAAAATTGTCTTGGTCTGTAACTACAAACAAGCTGTTTTTGAAGGAATACTGTTAAACTGAGACAAAAGACAAAAAAAATGACCAGCTAATATCAGACCAAAAGGCACTCTCACAAATATATTCCTCGATGTCTAAAAAATGTCATTTAGTAAGCGAGTAGGACAAAAAAGGGTTTAACTAACGAGAATAAAAGTACAAACTAACATTTAAAAAAGCAATTAACCAGCACAAAATTAATCCAAAAGTTAGTTTTAAAACACTAACAAGCAAACGTACCAGAAACAATTTATATCTCTGTGTTTCCATAATGTTGGCCTTCTGTTCAGCTTTGTCCGATTATGGCCCTGAACAATCCCAGCTCAGCCGTCTTTAAACAGTGATCGTTTATAATTCAATTTCCTGATCGCTAACGTAAAAACCGGCGGATTATGAGAATTGGAAGATCAACAACAAAGATTCCTTCTCACTTGAAAATTGGCGGACGGAATTCAGTATTTAAGTTGGCCGGCCACATGGGTTGAAGAATTATAAAAAACTTCAGCTCCGTCCAGTTTTAATTCAAATACATTTCCTCTCCGGTTATTGGCTCCCATACCCACAACAGATTGTTGATTTTTAATTTCATAATTCACATACTTTGGGCTCTGGCCCTTGAAATTTTTGGGTGGGCGTTTAAGTCTATAGAAGGATGGCTGAGCGATTTTTTTTTTTTTTTGTAATGAACAATATTGCACACGATGCATGAATTTGTTTGGTGATTGTACAATTTGATGTGCGACTGTATATGTTTGTTTTAACATAAACGCCCATATTAGACCTCTTGGTCAGTTTATTTTTACTTCTCTATTGTAAAATGGGAGTAGGATTGATCGAACGGTAGCCTCCAAAAGAGGGTAGGATCGAAAATAGAACGGAAAACCATAATTCCGCTTTCACTTACACTTTCCTGGAAGTCCAAGTTCAAGTGTGGGAAGATTCAGCCGAATTCCATTATTGTGAAATAATTGTTAACTCAGCAAAGTAGAAAAAAAATAGCTCGGCAACTTTGATTAAATTTCTATGAATGCCAAGTGAAGAATTTCTATGGATACCGAATGAAAAAGCTTTCAGTTTTAGGGTTAAAATGTTACGCAATGGACAGGACCAAAGCTCACGCACACTCAAAGTGGTCACATTTTCCGGGCACATTTTTGAATTTCTGGCTCACCCTTGCTTAGTATGAACCTGAAACACTCGAGAGTGATGTAAAACAAGTTTACGATAACGAAAAAGTCAGCACGAAAGAGCCCAGAAAAATAATGAGTAAAAAACAAAGAAAAGCTCTACTGGTTTTACACCGATCACAGTTATGGTCATCCCATCCATAAAGTTATTTTCTAATCACTGGAAGCCTAAATCGGTTTGCTGGCACGGGCCATGATTACATAACCAAGTAATATTTACTGCACAATTGTTTTATTTTGAATTGCATCACAAATGTACGTCCAGAGGTTTCCACCGATATTTACATGTAAGTGTGCCTCCAGGCAGAGACTACACGACCCGATATTTACGGGCCTTAATGACGAAGATTGTCGGGTCAACCCATGAGAGAGCTCATTATCACACTTATCTCGTCAAGCCTTCATTTGACTCGCTCTATTAAAGGCAAACTTACAAATAAAACAAGTAGACAAGATAAGATAAACGATTTCAGATCAGTGTCTGTTAAGACTATAAGTTGTCATAACACGTCCTCTTACAAGATAAGCTTTCAAGATGGTAAGAAGCTTAATATGTATTGAAAAAAAAACCCTCAGACCTCGGTCCCATATGACTGAATATATTTTTTTCGAGTCGCCTGCAGAAATTTGCTACTAAAATTGTCCCCACACTCTAACTATTCACTGCTCTTCCGCAGTGTTCATTCCCAATAGTGTTTATCAACATTGTGAAAGCTGGAATTTTTTCAATTATCTCTTATCGTCACGCTAAGGATTGATGAAGTCACGAGATTTCCTCGTTATTTTTATCATTTTTCCTACATCACTTCGGTATTTAATGACAGCAAACAGACAAGAGTGTCTCCTGGTCTGTAAGTGGTACTTAACCTGAAATTAAGTGTTCGTCAGTTCAAATTCCTGAACGATATATTGAATGATGGCAAAATATTATTTATTTTACGAACCTAAACATTTTTGGGAGGATATATTTATCTTCAAATCATACTAATCCTGTCTTTTTAAGCGAGCTTACGCAGAAATTCGTTTTGTCGAGTTGGCTCGAAATTCATCCATGTCGCCTTTTAGTCTTAACAACTTTCTCCCAATCGCTTGGAGTTTTCGCAGTCTTAGCCCACTTTAATAAATTAAATATGAGTTATAAATGGCCCAGACGACCTATTTAGCTCTGAAGCGTATCAATGTTCGTGATCATGATGATGTTCTAAGGTGCATAAATGTTTCATTTGTTATGTTGAAAAAAACAGTAATAATATATTAAGTGACCTTTTTGTGAGTGCAAAATTTTGCAACTAGTATTTACATATAGGTTAAACATGGCCAAATCAGCAAAACGAGAAAAAAGCAATGGCCTAGGCTTCTTGTCTTTGATTAATTTTTGCTTATTTTTTTTTTTGGAATGCAAGGTGGGAGAATTAAGAAGACCCACTGATTTATCAAAAACTAGTTAGTAGTAACTTCACTGGGACGCACGCAACGGCTTTGACCAAACATCAAAAATGTCCTTGAATCTCAACCTGGTTTTCAATTTGAGATCTCAAGATTTCAACGAGTATTTTTGAAATCCTAGCGTAGTGAGAGTCCTTAGTGAGAGTCCGCTTAGCTACATTTTCCACGCTTAAAGTAGCAGGCTGGATCATTCACACATGGTTTTATCGCCTACTGCTCATGTTTATGAAAACTTTATTTACAAAACAATGACACAAGCTCATGCTCAGGAAACACTTGATTCACGTCTTTTCAACTTGAAGATGTGATCAAAATCATTTAGTCTCGTGGAAGAGTACAGAAGATGATCTCTGATAATTGCTAACCAGACTTATACCCCTAAGACGAAAGTTACAAACTGTATTTGATTTTTTTCTATAATGTATCTGATAACACCGGGTGGTTCAATTAATTTTCTGTTTTTCCGATTAAGCTTAATCCTCCGTTCGAGAGTTTTCCGACGAAGTCTTTGACTGAAAACGGAGGTGACGTCAATAAATGGCAAATTACACGTACTTACAGTGGAAAACCGCTTGTTTGGAGGTACAACTCATGGTGATACAATTAAACCGGCAATCGTCACGACTGTAACCCGCAAATATGCTAAACTCTCATGGCCCAATAGCTACTGCTGATTTACTGGCTTCCTCACTACTTTGTACCTGACCAACAAAAGACCTATACCATTTCATTTCCAGACATACAACATCAGTCAAAAAGTAAAAATGAAGCTGATTAGGTAAAAGTATAATCCAACGAAGATACTGAAGTATTTTTGTTACGATGAAATTGAAATTCATTCTCGGGAAATGACGCCATCGACCTCTCCGTGATGTTCTGAGTCGCCTGATAAACGCAACTTCCCATAGGTTAAAGCGCTATTAAAAAAGCATCAAGTTTGACCTACACACCGGAAAAGAACACTTCTTATTTTCTATAGGTAAGACGTGACATATCAAAATGAGTGAAATATACATAAAGCTATTAAAAGGGTGATTTACAAAAAGCCGGAAAAGAAAATTAACAGACAACCACAAAGTACATTAACCACCACGTCAATCCTGGAGGAAGCATAAAAAAGTCTGTCTTCCTGATATCCTTGGGCATTTTCTTAAACGTTACGCGGCAAAGTTTAGCAAAAAAATTGGTCACGTTAAAAGGCAATGACAGGACTAACAAACTAACAATGAATTTATCGGTGAAGTGAAAAACACGGCCGATCAAAAGCTTGGAAATCCATTTCACCATATTTGGCGGTATCCCACGGTTCTTAGGTAGATAAGTACCGTACGTATCTACTTCGCATACTAAGGACTATATGTTATAACTCAATAGTTATTTCCTGTTGACTGAAAGTTTGGCATGAGTAAAAGTTAAGTAGAAGTGCATAGCAGAACTAGGAAAAAGGCCTTTAACTTCTGGATTTTCCTTTGCAATACATGTACATATACTTGCTAGTGTTCTTACGGATTTAACTCGAAAACTTCTTCGAAATGTTTTAACACTCGCTTTAAAAGTTTTATGATAGAAAGATCGAGTGAAAAGGCTTTCTTCCCGTGGAAAGTTTTCTTTTCTGTTGGATCAGCTTTTTTCAATGTTGTTGTCATTATTTTCATTGTTTATAAATCAACTTATCAACTTTAATACTTATTTTTATTGTTCTTAATGGCTTAAACTAATGAATCATGGTCCAGCTTGGAAGACTGAAATAGAAAACGAAGATCGTACACATCGACCGGCCTTCCTATAATTGGTCTCTCAATTTTGCGAGTCAGTAAAATTCATGACATTATTTATGGTTCGATATACAAGAAAATATCCTGCTAGCAGAATCGCTTCGATCTAGCAGGGTAACAAGAAAAATTCTTGCGACAGAAATCTGAGGAAAAAAAAAATTCCTGAGGATGAAAATCACGGAAAGAAGATGAAGCTTCGGGTGGTAACTCAGGGTTACTTGAGTAGGCGTTTGATTGAACACCCTCCGCGTTCGACTTAGTCACCCCGGCCACACCCTTAGATAAAGACGACTACATTACGTTTAAGCGCATTTAATAAAGTGGGGGCGTAAAAGCATAAACCGCCACCCTACAGTTTGCGTGAGAATTTCTACCACCCTCGAATTTTTGGCTTATAAACTGATTGGGTAGACTTTAAAGTATAGGCCCCAGTTGTTCAAACGTTGGATAGCGCTATCCACCGGATGAATCACTATCCAACGTATAAGTGTTAGGGAAACCGATTGCGCTGTCCAGTGAAAAGACTTATCCGGTGGATAGCATCAAGCACCTTTTGAACAACTGGGGCCAGAGCTTTATCGGTTACAGTTTACAGTTAGTGTAGCTATTGAAACGTTTTGTCGTACATGCGGGATCACTGACTTGCTTTTCATTCTTTCGAGCCTTACGCCAACAAAAACTGAAAGAGCTTTTCGGAAGTGTCCTTTTTGAATTAGCTGACTAAAGCTCTTTACTATGCTTCTTCGAATGACTGTATGGATCTAAAAACATGCAAGACTAAAATTAATTATATATTATAAATTATTGAATTAGCTGACTAAAGCTCTTTACTGTGCTTCTTCGAATGACTGTATGGATCTAAAAACATGCAAGGCTAAAATTATAAGCGAAGTTATACCTTAAATAACGATCAACAAGATCGCCCTTTGTTATTCATGATGTCGAGCTATTTCTCAGTTTTAGGTAATTATGACCAAAAGAACGCGAATGCTTTGCCCTAACAAGCCAACCCCCCCACAGTGTAGACATGTGAATGAAGCCGTCCCAAATGCTGAAAGGTTAGCCCGTTTCGCAAAAAAATGTACGACGAGACTACTACAGTTTGTTAGGGAGAGGCATTTATATAAAGTTCCTGCATTACCTACAAAACTTTTCTCGTAAAACGCAAAAACCATTACTCACTTTTCAGTTATTTTTTCTATCAGCTCACTAACATGCTAGTTAATAGCCAAACAAGTGTTTTGATATTTAAGATATGTGACAGAAACGGTTTGTCCGCCCGTCCGTCTGTGTCTATCTGTCTATCTGTCTATTGTCTCTCTGTTTATCTATCTGTGTGCCTGTGTCTTTCTGCCTGTCTATCCATATGTCTCTCTGTCTGTCTATATAGCTGTCTGCCTGTGTCTTTCAAACTGTCTATATGTCTGTTTGAATGCCTGTGTCTGTCTGTCTGTCTATCTTTCTATCTATCTATCTATCTGTCTATAGATATGTCTGCCTGACTGTCTGTATACGATATACGCGTCCTCTGTATCCACTGCTGAACTATATGCCAAGGTAAATAATGACCTAACTCACGTTAGGGACTGGCTTCTTGCAAATAAGTTAAGCTTAAATGTCACTAAAACGGAGTATATGTTCTTAACAACTACCTTCAAATTATCTAACTTAGGAAGAGACTTTCCAATTAAGATTGGCAACAATCATGTTAAACGAGTCCAAACAACAAAATATTTAGGAATTCACTTAGATGAAAATCTTAAATGGAACGAGCATGTTGACAAACTTTGTTCAAAAGTCAATCGATCCATCAGTGGTCTAAAACAGGCTCGTGATTATGTACCATTAGATGTTCTAAATACTATTTACAAATCTCTTATCCAGCCTGTGTTCGACTACTGCGACGTTGTTTGGGACAATTTAGACCAGGGACTTGCCACTAGGATCCAGAAATTACAAAATCGTGCTGCACGCATAGTAACCTTTCAAGGTTATGACGTTCGTTCAGCACAAATACGAAAACAACTAAACTGGGAAGAGCTTGCCTCAAGGCGTCAAAGGCACTTAAGTCTATTAATGTATGATACAGTGAATGGAAATGTACCTAGTTACTTAAGCGATCTTTTCTCGAATGTCTGTGAGAACAACCCTTATAAGTCTATGCTAAGAAATGCGGAATATAATGTTGTACTGGACCACGTTCCAAAAACAGAATATTATAAGGGGTCTTTCTCATACAGAGGAGGAATGCTGTGGAATTCATTACCAAATGACATAAAAGCGTCTGAATCTAAAGCTATCTTTAAAAGAAAACTGGCTAGTAGGCAGGCAAACTGTTGACTACATTTTACTATATTTTATTATTTGTACATATTTTTAGTGTAGTTGTACAGTATTTACTTCTGTTTCTATACGGCTTTCATGTTAAGAAGTTATGTAACTTATACCGTATTCAAATAAAAGTGAATCAATCAATCAATCAATCAATCTGTCCATCTGTCTGCCTTTGTCTTTCTGACTGTCTGTCGATTTTTATGTCTGTCTTCCTGTGTCTGTTTGTCCGTCCACCCACCCGCCCGTCCTTCCGTCTGTCTGTCTGTTTTTCGTCTTGTTGTGGTTTCAATCGGCTCCACGTTACAGAATATCAATCATATCCGCTTTATCGAGCACGGTAACGTTTCGGGTATCGGTTCAACCGGTTCACAATGTATATCGGAAGACACAGTCGTTTTCTTCAAACAGAAAGGTTTTGAAATATTTCCAGAAATACATAAAAACTTAATAAGAGGACGTATTTACAGAATTTCCAATTGAAAAATGGTCAGCATGGATAACTCTTGCCAAGATTTTAAAATGATTTAACTAAGTTAGGTCATGTTCGGGGGTTAGTGGTCGCGGCGCGCAATGCGTTTTAACGGAACTGTGGAAATGTTTAGGGCTGTCCAGCTCATTTTGTTGATATAATAAATCCCAATTACGCGACCTTGTTCCATTGAGAACTTGCGAAATTACTTGTGAGTGACAACGACAGCTGCGTGTCAAACAAATGTAGTCTCCCAAACATTATAGCAAACGTTACAAGCAACAAAAATTGAATTTGTAAAACAGTTAGACAGGTTAAAAAATTTTCAAAAATCACCTTTGCGATCCCTTTTTTTCAAATCGTTTTTTTCAAGTTTGTCCATCCATGCCATTTTTTGTATTTCCTGTGTTATTTATACCTTTTTGTCATGTTTTGAGCGTTTTTTTTTTAAGTTTTATTTAATTTGGTGGCAGATCTTTAAAGCACAAGTGACTTATTCTAACAGTTGATACAGCATTTATACCTTCACCTAGGTGGTACGAGCGGTATTTCTCTTTTACCTCTCTTCCCACTTTGCCTGTCAGAGTGTTTTTCCTAAAAAGTGCTGGACAAGAACAACATCCCCTTGTATTGAACTTCATAACAATACATTTATCCAGAAAGGTTATTCCTCGCGTCACCCTCAAAACAGGAACACCATTCCAATCATTCCTCTAAACGCTCCTCGCTGGATATTAGTGATTTTTTTTCTGTTTTTTTTCCCTATACGCCCGGCGGGAAGTTCCTTGCCCGATTCAAAAATCTCAGTTATACAGCGTCTAGAAGTAGTTTAGTACATTCCAGGAAATCCGAATGAAGTATATAGACAGAAGCTTTATCATTAGGATCTATCTCGAATTCTTATTACACATAACTAAGGGATAATCGGTTCTTTAGTATCATTACCATAAAATTATTACTTGTCGTGGTTTAGCGATCACAGTACGGCTATGACTATGTGATGTGAGTCAAGGTTTCACGGTATATAAAGGAGAACTTTTGGTGTTCCAAAACTGAATGAAACGGAAGCCACGTTGGTGTACTCCAAGAATTGAAATGTTTTTTTCTCTCTAAAAACGTTATTTAGATGAAAGCTTAAGACAAGAATTTTTGACGTTCAGCGGAAATAAGGAGTAAGTAATTTTTGTTTATCTTGAGCTTCTTAAGAATCGATGGGAAAAAATGGAAACGAAAAGGTTCCACTATTTTACTCAGTTCTCCTTAATGTTAGCACATTCAGCAAAATAAGGCGCGCTTAATTGGTGAATGAAGGCGTAAACGAAAAATATTATTGTTCATCAGCTGCATTTGATTTGCCTGTCTTAGATGATCTCTGCAGTTATGAGACGGGACGCCAAACTTGTCTTGCTTCGTGTTACTCATGCAACCATCATTAGTGTACATAAGCATTAACCGCAAAATCAACGTCGCCGGGTTGCGTTTTGTTAAGATAGCGTGATGTATCATGATTATTTATCTATGTATATCATGTGGTGAATTGACTTCAAATTTCATTCCAGATTGTTGTTTTATTCTTGTTGCGTTTAAAAAAGGCGAACTGGGGCGACAGGCACTCCAAGGATGCCATGATTATTATATATTTCGATAGTACTTGCCTTCGTGGCAGGCGCCGAAAGCGGAGGGGCAAGGAGAGAAAAAGGGACAGTGGATTCCCTTTCGCCACTCTTCTTTCCCCCGTCCCCTTTTGCGCCTACGATAGTACAATCTAGGACCTTCTTTCTTTACCAGAAACTGAGTAACAATAAAAACTAAATCCAGCAAGACCAGGGGCCTGTTTCTCCAAAGTCCGGATAACGTTTCGGCCCCGAAAACCTCTTTCGTCTTTGTCTTGTTTGCATTCAAGATCGAGGTTCCAATAGTTTTGAAAATGACCTAAAAAAAACTATCAGTTCACAAAGCAACGAAAAAAATTGACTGGTTTGTGAGCTAGGAACTGTGCTACTATTCAACAGGGTTTGACTTTAAAAATTTGCCTTCTGGTCCGAAAATTTTCCGAGACTTTCGAGAAACGGGCCCCGGGCTCCTTATTGATTACCCTGGTTAAATATGCTACTATTATGATAATTATTTTTATAATCATGTCGGTCATAGGCGGATAAATGTACTGAACCAAAAGTAAAGGCATCGTATGCAGCATCAATTATAAGCCTTGTAAAGTAACTCGTTAGAGGTTCATATTCCTGTATGAACAAGGATCCGTTTTTACAATGTAAACCGAAAAAAGAATAATAAGATATTTCTTCACTTTATTGAAAATTGTCTAGTTTAAAACTTTGGAGCAAGAAAAGTCAGAAATTAAACCAAAAATGAATCACAGGCCGGTTATCCCAAATTGAAAACTACAACTAGATAGATATATCTCAATCCTCTTTTTGTCCAGGTATTCATGTCATCTGTAGAGGCTGAAATGAAGGAAAATTAGGCAAGATTGTTTACACTAAATACTGAACAGCTAACCGAGACTGTTTGTTGCCTCCGATGCTCCCAGGGATTACTAATTATATTCGGAATGGAAAAGGAGATTTACCGGAAAAAAGGTCTCGAATTCAGGAGCTACACAAAATGTTGAAATGCTGGCGTGCGCAACTTGACTAAGTTTATTTAACTTAAGCTCGTTTAGTCCATCATGCACAAACACACTTAACTGATCTTCTTATATTAATCTCGATTAATCTCTGTGGTGGACCAAACGTTATAACGAGCACGCTAGAATGTCCGTCCCAGAATTACACCGAAAGAGCTTCGATCAGATCTACAATTTCGACAAGATAATACTATGCATGTAGTCCTCAATTCTCATTGTAGTACTTTATACATTTCAACGCATCAAAAAACGGTTATGGAAGTGTATATATTTAGTTGATTGAAGGAATTTTACTCGAAATAATAAAAGAAAACGTAGATTGTTTGAGCAGAGTATTCTGCTAAATTTTTCTGTTTGTGAACTTAGTCTTGAAGTAGTCTTGTGGGCCAACTCTCTCGGGTGCATAGTAAATGAGTTGTCAAAACTCCATTCCGTGCACGCTAAACAGACTCGACTAAGCACTATTTGTCCCCCACTGTATAAAAAAATAATAATCTTCTCCTAGCTTTTCCTTTTGAAAATGTAGACATGAAATGAGAGGTCATGCAAAGTACGGGTCAAATAAAGCATAGCAGACAATGGGTATTAATTAGATTGGTGAAAATGCTACAGTAAACGATTGACTCAGATACAAGTTACTCTCAAGTAACAAACTGGCGTGCATGGAAGACTACTGAATTCTTCAATTTCCATTTCACACTCAAGCAGCACATGCAAAGTACTTAGGCGACGACTAATCCAGTCTTCTGTTTCTAAAAAAAATTTTTAAGTTATAAAAGTGAAAAAATATTATATTCACCCGCTAATAGTGCGCATTGCAATCATTTTACATGAGCTACGCCTTAAGTCTTTACTATGAATACCACAGGCTCCATCACACACTTCTAAGGACACATGACCGCCAGCACATAAACTGGAAAGTCGGATATTTTTATAAATCCTAAGCGACGGTACGGTTCAGATATGTTAAACAATAATGAGAAATCTTATAACCGTCTTTTCTCATCCGGATCATAATTTGTGAAGACATCGAAGCTGAGAGTCACTTAAAAGTCAAAGAACCCGGCTACAAAAGACGTTGATGGCTTAAAAGGATCCCAGTGTACGTAAGAAACAATATTGTTAAAAGCCTTTCTTTGCAAGAACTAATTACTTGCTCAAAAGACTGTGAAGATATTTTATGTACACTAAATTTAGCCTTGAGATGACTATAGACTTGTGATTTTGGGTTAAGACGCCCTTTAATTAAGAATATCTTTACTGACTCACAAATTCATACTAAGGTCTATAATGAAGGAATTCTCGATCGGGTCCAAACTACATCTTTCTAGTGATTTTCCGTTTCCCGACGCCTAGACCAATTCATAACTACGATATTGCATTTTATAAAAAAAAACGTACCGGAAAGAAGTTTGTAGCTCAGTAAGTTTTGTTTATAACCCGGCCCTGCCCGACTAGGCCTTCTACAAGTTCCGATTGCATGGTGAGTTTTGTTGATACTCGTGGTGAGCAACGATCACTTTCTTTCCTGTTGAGTACAAAGCGTCGGTTTGAATTTCAAGTTCCGCCAAAAGACTTCAAGAGTTTCACTTTCTACTGCAATTGTCTCTTGCAAGATTCAAAATGGCGATGTCTCCCTCGATTGGTATACCATCCATCGACTTTTGATATACTTCAACAGTAATGAAGCGTTCTACTCAGCTCATCCGCTCCACTAAGTTTATACACTCTCAACAACAACTTGAATCAAGCTTAAATTCGATTGAGTTTAGCCAGACTATCACGCAAAAAGACATCAAAAGTATTAGTTAATTGTCTTCGACTTTTGTGCGAATGTTTTATAAGGCATTGTGTTCTTAATTGTTCTTAATTGCCATCCATCGCATGACTTCCACGGTCACCCAATTTGCAGACAAGACTGCGCGGTACAAATTCAGTTAAAAAAATTAACAACTCCTAACAAAGCATTAGCCGGCGTAGAAATCGTTTTCCTCTTTCTCTTTCGATTTTGTTCATGTTCCTTTTTTAGCCAAAATGAGCTACAAGTTACACTAATTAGTAGTCGTTTAATTACTGAGCTCTAAATTGAGTCACCAGTCAGAGAAGTATAGGTTTTACTTTGCAACGATAATTAAAAAAAGAAAAAAACAGATAAGAACGAGCGCTTTAAACCCACATTTTTGTACTCAAAGCGAAAGAATTTGACCTGTTTCAAAGGCAAAAGGGTGCCACTCCATATCGGCCATCTTACACAACTGCAAAGTTAAAAACGTACCTTTAAGAGAAACTTTTCACTGACTAAACACACTTTGGCAATCATATCGTCGATTAGAAGTCTCTTTCTTCAGTATATCGTGTGACAGGATCGGCACTTGAATCCTACTGACTTCTAACAAAACCCACCGACACGAAATTCCATCAGCTCTTTTCAATGACAAAAACAACTCTTGACCGATTTTCATGGGCTGCTGTATATTCCAAAACGGTTCAAGTACCTCCTTATGAAATAGTTCGACTCTGACCGACAGACACTCGTCCTAGATCTCTATAGACAGAATTTTTAGAATGTTATTTTAATTTTGCGCCTCTTCAGATCTTACCCAGGCGTGTCCGCAAAGCTCCGGGGGCCTCGGCGTGTTTAAATCCTTCTTTCCAGCGGGTTGTGCTTTTGAAACACTCACTCTTGGAGCAGCGTAAAACAAAGTAAGCATGTCGTGCTGAGGCTTAAACCCTCTAACACAACACAGAATAAACCGCAAGTGCAAACTCTTCCATTGCAGTGCCTTTGTGTCAGACAGCCTACTTTGCATGTCGGCGCACTTTGTACAGCATATTGGACTATGTTTGAATGGCGGAAATTTCTGACTCTGTTAGAACCCCACGCGATGGAATCACTAAGAACACCTAACAGGATAAACGTCGAATGCTGTCTTAGAACAACGTCTTTTGACTGCTATGGGGTGGGTTTTAGCGAAAACTGTTGAAAAAAAGCCTAATTCGTTTTCAAAACCGGCCAGTTCTGACTTTTGGCAAAGTTCATAAAATGTTCTGTTAATGAGAAAACTAAGCTCACATTGAAGTGTAGCTTATTCTATTTAATTTTTTTTTTGAGTGTGTCAGGCATTTAAAAGGATTCAGTTTTCAAAAGCTCCTTCCATACGCCCTTCGGGCTTTTAACAAGTTGATCAATCCTGATAAATTAACTTGCACCGAGTTTACTACAGGAAACAGCCACTTAACGTTTAATTCCTTAAATTAAGCGAATTTGCGTCGGATTTAGTAAATAATAACCACTGAGAAAAATCAAATAAATGCGACGCTGATACCACTTGCCGGCGATTCCCTGATGAAGGTCTTTCGGCTCTGTTATTCACAGTCACGGCTAGCCTAACTTGGGGGTGACTATTCCAAGAATGATGATGATACATGTTTGTTTTACAAAGATCTGAAAGTGGAAAGTCAGCATCTTTCTTCTTGTATTATTTTCTGACCTTTTTTTTAGTGTATGTGGAAGGTAAAGTATTTTTATTGGGAGTCACGATATATCTTCGGTTTCAGGAAGCCGTCTTAAGTTCTCTTTTGTGCCAAGACCTCTTTTGCTAAAAGGACTTTCCATGAATCAAAACCTAAAAGAAGCTTTGTTTGTTTACTTTTAGTGTAAGACTTGTTAAGATATCGCTGAGAGGCTTCTAAGAACCCAACTACTCCGCGTGCCACTAAGTCTCAGTGTCGTCGGCAAAAAGTTCAGGGCTTCTTTATTCAATTGTGTGAAAAGTAAGAAAAACTTTTTGCAGTTAAAAGAAGGAAAGACAGAGAAACAAAAAAGTAAAAAATGTTAGCCTAGATCATGCAGATAACCATTTAATTTTTAAAGCTAGGTTAATTATGTTTTGCGGTTACTTTTCAAAGTAACCAAAGTAAACAAAGATAATGAAGGTCAAAGACAAACACATTTGACTTTAATCAGAAAGTCTTCCAAAAATTACTGTTTTGTCTAAATACTAGGCTTTCCGGCTTCAAGCGGACCGCGTGCAATTTAATAATGAACCGCTGAGAAAGGCAGCTCCTTCACAAAACATTGTTTCTCCAGCAGCTGTAATTAGAGATGCCGTCAAAATAACGGTAATGCGACAAAGAAACTTTCCGGCGAATTGATCGAAAGATCAATAACGGGTGCTATGCTTGAATAGAAGGTTCCATTTTGAGCGGAAATTATACGTTAAATAGGAGGGTCAACATAAACGCCCTCGTTTACTATTTATGGTGTCTTATAAAAGAGACAAAATTATTTTTAGTAGTTGTTTTTACTGACATATGTACATACACGGTAAAGACCGAAGACTTCTCTTTCAAGTCAACTTAAAAACAGTTGAAGTTGTCCTTGCGACCACTCTCGTAAGCGACCTGCTCTAGTTACGACCACCTTTGTGAAATCCCATTTGAACTGTGGCTTAAACTTTGTAACGAAAAGCTCTGACTAGTAATCGACCGCTCCCGTAAACGACCGCGACCAATTTTGGGATTACCCAACTGGACTTTTACTTTGTTTTTATAAGCTCTCGTAAGCAACCACTCAGGGTCTTTCATTTAAATCAACTCTTTAATGAAACTGAACACTGTGCTAATGGTTCGTTGATAAAGATCTTGTACGGTGTAGGATTGTATTTGTCAAAGTTCAATAAAGTTCAGATATATAAAAGTTACTCATTGAACATTAGTTTCTCTTGTTTTTTTCTTTACGAATTATTAAATAATGAGTTTCTGAAGGTCTAGCAAGCGACCACCCTCTTTTGTTTTACAATGCGGTCGCTTACGAGAGTTCATTCTCGTGAGCGACCCGCTCTAGTTATCACAACTTTTTGAAATTTCCGAGGTCGTCGCTTTGAGAGCTTCTCGACTGTATAAATACCGGTAGTACCCCTCTATAGAAACAACTAGGGGGGGGGGGGGCTGGTGGCGAGCTTATCGTCCGCTTATACCACTAAGTTATTAGCGGATAAAATGTCTGGATTGATTTCACTTTAAATCTAAAATTACGGCCGTGGTTTGGCTGAGGAGACAAAAAGTGACGGCAAAGTTTCTTACGCAATTAACTGACAGTTGGAAAGATGTCCGAAGGATTTGTTTCTTGATTGGCTTTATTACATAAAGTTACTTTGTAAGTGCTAGTTTTAGATTAAATCAAAACAGTACCTCTTAGGAGCAAATAATTCCGACAAGCTCCCTCGTTATTTCTTTCCCACACAAGCTAAAAGAACAAAACGTTTTAGGACAGATGCCGGCATAGACTTTCGAAAAGATTCTTCTCATCATCTGGTCCGCGAGTTCGTCTCTCGGCCACTTCCAGCCTTAAAAACTGAGCTAGCTCCGATCGCTTTACAACCTTTCTGCTGTGAGACTCGAGAGTTAGACTTGTGGAAAGTCTATAGTTCCGGCATACGATCATTATTGCATGAATCCTTCGCCCAGTTGGTTTCAGTTGCTTAAACAGTGCCTTCAAAGAGATCATATAAACTTTAATTTTCTCCTATTGAATTTTGCTGAATATGTGCTTAACAGATAATAAGGTAAACTAAGTCATTTCACACTTCCGGCTAAGAACTAGAACTCCTAATAATTTAAAGAAAAAGGTTAAAAAATGTTAGTTAGCGGCAATAGATTAATAGATCGCAAAGATGCCCATTGGTGAGTTTAGAACGGGAAATTGTCCTCTTCCATTGGAGCAGTCTGGTGAGTTTTGGACAAGTGTGGATTCTGGATGCCCTGTAAAGAGCTAGCTTTAGCCTGTATCAACCTTAATTTACCTATTTTTGCTTCAGTTTGTATCATATTTTTGTTTTCATCCAACGAAGCCGGTTAGAAAAAAATCCAAGTGTTTCATTGTCCTCCTTAACACAAATTTTTCGTCACGTAGATTTGTTAAATTTGCGTCGCACGTGGCTAACTTGGCGCAGTGGAATCTAGGGTGGTCCATATCTATTTTTGGATGAGGATGAGTAACAAAATGATCGACAAGAGGATTTTAGAAAACCAATATAAACGTGACAACGGGAGAGAATATAAAACAGACCACAGTTAAAGTCAGTCTAAAAAACAGAACTGTCTATCTGCATAGACCAATGGTCATTCCTGCTAGTCAGAGACAGCTAGACATAATTGTTTTGAGATTTATTTTCAGTGAAATAAAGAGCTGGTGGATGTTGAGATGTGGGTGGGGATGGGGTGGGCCAAAAGGCCATTTTAAATCCTCTCTTAGCTGGGTTTTAATCCACTAAATCAGTGCGGCTTAGCTATTACTCAAATGCACCCGCCTCTTTCTACGAACCGGCTCCCTTGCACTGACAAGTCTGGTCCATTCCACCGACGCTCCCGGATCACATCGGAACTCTGTGCAAAGATTATGTGGTAGCTTTGTGGCCTGCCTTACAGCTACGACTAACCAGACACTGAATCGACACGCGACCGCAAGAAATCAATCAACTAAGGACAAATTTGCAAGTCTTCTACTATCGTACTACCTACATCAGTGTACAACCCGCACCAAACACTCGATCTCTTACTCGCTTCCCCTTGAAAGAGCTGAGTTTACACTCACCTAAAGACATTGTAAACTCCGGTACTTGTATTCTGTTTTAGTCACAAACTACTTTCCAAGGTCTCCTGAGCCATGTGAAAACCAAGCATCGCTTGAGTATTTCTTCCATCAGTATCAAAAGTTTCCGCATGGATGTATCTTTTTTTATCTTCATGTGGAATTGTAGCTGGATATATCCATCGATGCCTTCATATGTACGCCTTATATGCCAAACAATGTTTATCTTCAACAAAATATCTCTTTAAAAGGAAAAAACGTCTGATCCATCTATCAGATCAAAAGAAAGCTTTCATGGGTTAATGTCTTCGAGTTCTTCACCCATTAAGGAGCTTAAGCAAAGGCTTAAGCGATCATGACGCCTAACTGCACGACGTGAAAATTATGGAGGACGTTAACCAGGGGTTTCAATAACATTAGTTATAAGCGGCCACTGAGGGTTTAATAGGCGGCTGTGACCACTAAAGGGGCCGTAAGTTTTTTTTAAAAAAATCCTGCTTTGTGGTCAATAAAAATACGCATCAACAACACGCTTTTTGATGCCCAAAACGCTGGAAATCGCATTTCCGAGCTTCTAGATTTCAAATTTTTCTGGGGCATGCTCCCCCAGAAAAATTTGAAATCTAGAAGCTCGGAAATGCGATTTCCAGCGTTTTGGGCATCAAAAAGCGTGTTGTTGATGCGTATTTTTATTGACCACAAAGCAGGATTTTTTTAAAAAAAACTATTAAATTTTTGATACAAAAAGGTACATTTTGAATACCTTTCTAGGCAGATAGCAGATATCTCTTAGTGAGACTTGATATCCTCTTAGGCAGTAATTTCTTTGAAGTCCTTTCTTAAAACAAGTACAACTTTTCTGCTACTCATTCAAATGTACCAACATGCATGCAACAAACTGATTTTTAACTCTTCAGAATAAAATAAAATGATATAAACTTTACAACAGAATTCTTTCTACTAATATTCTTACACAACCAAACCTCATTTTCAAATTTTCATTCAAAATTTCAGTGGTCGTCGTTGTTGTTGTATTTGTTATTTTTAAATCACTTTTTATTTTCATTAATGAAATCCAAACAGACGGCGGTAAGAGGTCCTACAGGCGGCGGTAGACCGCCGGTAACCGGCTTTTATTGAAAACCCTGCCGTTAACACGTGGCCACGAATTTCCCGGCCTTCTCTTTGTAATTTGAAGTTGAAAGCATCCAATTGGCATTTGCATTATGACTTCTTTTGACTGGGAAGAAAGCATTTCGTTCGTGTTACCAGGGTTCCAAACACTTTGCTCGGCAAAATTGGCAGACATCGAACTCAGTCTGAATGGTAGGTTTTTTTTTTTTGTTTTTTTTTTATTTTTTAATACAAACAACTCTTCCCCTCAAACTGATTTCTGAATTCGAGATGAATTTAACTTTGCTTATTATTATTTTTTGAATTTTATTTTGTTTTTAATCAGGAGCCGATTACTAATAATAATTACTAGTAATCGACTCCTGTTTTAATGCATTTTATTTAAACTAAAAAAAATCTAAAAAATGATGGTCCACGAGGTGGCCCATGGACCCGTCCATTGGCCAGGCCATGGGATAGCCCAGGTTTTGTAGGGAAAACTGTTTGAATGCAGAGGTCCACGCAACACGTAAATATAACTGATTGGTTCCTCTTGCCGGATCTCGCAGCGCTAGCAGAATGGCTGCCAGGTTTTGTGTACATCCCTGTACGGATAACCTGCGATCAGGCATTTTTTGTGTTTTTTTTTTTTGCTTTTGAATCCTCGAGTTTGGAATCCGCAATCCAGCTCAAGCATGCGCAATCCAGATATCCTGCTAGCAATTGGAATCTGGAATCCAGATGGCAATTACCTTTAACAGTATGGCGAGAGTAAACCAGTCCTAGGTGTTGGTTGCCATCGACCTGAAACTCTGTCAACCACACCTACGATCAGGTTGTTGTCTCTTCAGAGTGCAAAAAATTCCACCGGAAGTCTACTTCGCTTGAACCGGTTTTCCCTGTCAAAGCGCCTGCTCTACCCGTTTAGCCTGGTCAGCGTATTACCTTATTTGCATAATGGCGGCAGTTCTAATCCCGCGATCGTATAACAAATTGTTTTTACGTTTTACCACTTTGATCTCGAGAAACCTGCACTGCAGCTACAAAGAAATCGTCGAGAACAATACGTTCTCTTTGAACGCTATCTCGTACAGGAAATTTCACAAAATGTCCGCCTTTTCCACTTCATCTGAGAAAAGTTCGTCTCTCGATTTGAGTGGAATTTTTCCTCCGATAGTAACGCCATTTCAAGAGAACGAAGATATCAGCTACGACAAACTCACAGAGAATTTCAACAAATGGAAAGATATTCCATTTAGAGGTGAGATGATAAATATGCAATTTCCATGATCGGCGTCGTATTGTCGTTATAAAATATATATAAGTTACCAGTTATACCACTAAAATTTTCAATCAGACTGTTTTTTTTTATTTGCCATTTGCTACGTTAAATCGTATCTATGACCGATCAATGATTAATAGCTGGATTGGAGAGCAGAAGGAGACAGTGCTTTTAATATTATAAATTGGTAATAATGATAAAACTTTGTATAATTATTTAGACAGCTATAGACAGCTATGGACAGCTATGGTCAGTCCCCCGGGGGGGGTGGGGGGAATACTCCGAATTTCAAGTGACGAGGATGATCGAAGGATTTTTTTGGGTTTGAAATTTTCGATCCCGGGGTTTTTTATGTGGCTAAATATCACTTAGGCAAAGTTAAATTTGAGCAAATGCAGCCAGCAGTCCTCCTCATCTGCAGCATGTGACCATTGGGGTGGCCTTCAGGGGTTTTGCAGGGTCTCAAGGTCTATTGCTTTACATGCGCAGTGTTATCAGCTGATCTTTGTGGATCAAAAGCTTACCTATCGTGAATCATTGCGGATTCTTGCACCCTCTCCTCCCTCCCTCTTTTGCATTTGGTTAGCAGGGTAAGTATCTTTTCAGGTAAGTTATTTCTACTGATTTTCAGTGTGACGGTGCTGGTTAGCGGGCGCTCATTTGGGTGGTTCCCATATTCCAGGATTGCCATGGATACCTCCCTGCCGCTATGGCATCTGGCACCCCGCTAACCTTTAAGGCACAAGTTCCCAAGCTCATCTATTTGTGATGAGTTTAAGGGGTGGCTTGATTAAAGAAAGGATTTTTTGGGTATTCAAAACAATCTGTAGACTAGCTGCCCTGCAGATGTAATGCTTGTACAGTCCACCGACTGACCTACTTCTTCCCATGAATTTTGCATATAAACCTCTCACCTTCCAAAAAGCCTCCCACTCCCACACACCTCCCATCCTCCATCGACTTCCCACTCCTTTTTATACATGTACATGTCTGTCTATTTTGCCAAAAAAAAAGCTCACCACCCATAAGCCCTCCCACTCCCACAGTCGTCTCACTACCCACCAACACACCACAATCCATAGAACTACTTACCTCTGATAGAATACTCCCATAAGCCTTCCTTTTCTTACATACCTCCTATACCTCATTAACTTCCCCTCCCCTATAAGGTATCTCATTTTGCAAAACAACTTCTCAGCCCCAACAAGCCTTCCCAAGGGGGGTGAATAGGTGAACAGATCAGTTGATTCTGAAAGTATTTTTGCGCGGATTTCAGATTCAAAGAGAGATTTTAACGGATTTCCAGATCCTGTAATTGCAGTGGATTGCGGATTCATCTATTTCTTGGGCCCGGATTTTGGACTTTGCGTGTAATTAAAATATTTTTGCCCAGATTTCTGACTTAGGGCAAAAATGAAAGGGCGGATTTGGTTAATAAATCATAATGGATCGGCGGATTTGCATACCCCTATTCATCCCCCTCCTTCCCACCCCCACAGGTGTCCTGCCACTACCCAACAACTTCCCACCTTCCATAGGACTGCTTACCTTTCATGGAATACTCCCAAAAGCCTTCCTTTCTTGACAGACCCCCTACACCCCACCAACTTCCTGCTCCATATAAGATGGCTCATTTTGCAAATAAATGTCTCACCTCCCAGATTACCCTAAGCACTCACTTAAACCACCCACACACCCCCTACTGACCCCCTCCACCTCACAAAAGACTGCTCACTGTCGTGGACTAAACACCTGTCATAAGCTCTCCCTTCCCCACAGACCTTCCAAGACTTCTGACCTCCTAAAGATCTCTCCCTTTCACAAACAAGCTGCCTAATATAAAAAGTTTTTCTTCGCTGGCCAGTTCACTGATGCAGAGTTTTGTATTTTTGTAGGCTATGTTGTTCAAGGCTCTAATGGTGAATATGCATATATGAAAGCTGAAGAGAAGATTGCCTTGGTGCAGAAGGTGAGAGAGCTTGCTCCAAAAGACAAACTTATTCTAGCAGGATCAGGTTGTGAGGGTGAGTGCTGTAGTGATCTTTAGATTTGACTTTTGTTAGGAAACTGGGTATAAGTTTAACACTGGAATTAATTCCAAACAGGCTGTGGAGATTTCCTCTAGCTTGCAGATACATGTTCTCAATTAAGCTTAAAAAAAGTAACCGTACTGAAGCTCAACCACTTCAATAACCAAGACTGTTATTGCCTGTGTTCATTATGCCTCTATCCACTTAGAGAGGGATGGTTATACAGCATTGATAAATGTCAGTTAACATCATCAGGGCTGTCACTAAGCAGTGACGGATCCAGGGAACACTCCCGGAATCATGAACTATATACGACAGAGATTCTTAGACATAGAACAGCAAACATGGATTAGCGAAATACACAATGATGAACGAAAGGACCCGCATCAAAAAAACAAACTTAGAACTTTTAGGAAATTTAAACTTACCCATGACTACGAAAATTACCTCACAAATGTAAGAAACATCAATCATAGAGTAGCAATCACAAAGCTAAGATTAAGCAACCACAAACTAGCAATTGAAACTGGACGATACGTTAAACCCTATCAACCCCCAGACCAAAGAATCTGTCCATTATGTAACACTGGATTAGAAGACGAGGGGCATTTTTTGATGAATTGCATAGCCTTTAGGAATCCTAGGAGAGAGCTGTTCAATACGCTAAAAAAGGAAACTAATCTTATTCTTGACTCTATGACTCCAAGCTCTGCCTTTGCAATGTTGATAAGTATGAAGCAAGGAGAGAAAACGCAAAAAAAATGTGGCTAAATACGTATATGATCGCTTCCGCGAAAGAGATAGACGAGTTAAATATAACCTTGTTTAGTAGTTGTATAAATTTTACAAATGTACACCTCTGTAATTATTGCACGAAAATCTTTGTTATCGTTGTAAACACATGTGTCTGTGGGCGCTCTGTTGATAATAAAGCACTTATCCTATCCTATCCTATCCTATCCAGGGAAGGGGCCGGGCCCCCCTCTCCCTAACTTTTTAGACCAAACTGAAGTTCGAAGGGATGAAGAAACAATTTTTTTGGAGACCAGGCCCCCCCTTACCCCCTTATCACAGGGTTTGGATGACCCCCCCCCCCCACTTATTTGAAGGTCTGGATTCACCACTGCTAAGGGGAAGGGGCCTGGAATTCTCCCAAGCTATTAAGGGCATGACCCCTGGCTACTAATAAGAACCACTAGGAAAATAGAACCAAGAGAAATTCCCAACAGATCAATTATTCCCTTCCCCACTGCTAATTGCATATGTGACACAGAAAGTTGAAATCTAAGTAACAATGTTGATCATTTCTGTTGCTATGAGAGCATGAATGGACTTTACAGATGGTGTGATAATATTCAGTAGACTCTCTCTTAATCTGTAAAACAGACACTTAGAGTTGGTCCCTGCCTTTCTTTACTCCCTTTATTTGACTCTCTATATGACGGACACCTCTCTAAGACGGACACTTAGTGCCGGTCCCAAGGGCCTCTGTTTTACATGTGTAAATATTCTTTAGCCACTAGAGACACCATAGAAATGACCAATAAAATGGCAGAAGCTGGTGCAGATGCAGCACTTGTGGTGACACCCTGTTTCTACAAGAATGGCATGACATCAGAGGCTCTTGAGAAACACTTCATCAAAGTGAGTTTAGGCTGAGCATCTGATATTAGGGGGGGGGGGCAAAGGGAGAAAAAAGGGTGACATGGGAAGAGAGCTTGGTCTTAAAATCTACCTGCCCCTCACCACTAAAGGTGGATTCCCACTGTTGTATTGTTTTTATGTGCATATGCACACTAAGTTTAAAAAAATAAAGCAATACAGGAAAGACTGCATGTAAATGTATAATTTGGGCGAGGTTTAACTTTTACACAATTTACATGTGACACATTGTCCCAATTTTTATTAATGCCAGTAAAATTTACATGCATATGCAAATGAAAATTACACAATGATACTCTGTTTTGAGTGAGTCAATCAATGACTCTTCAGGGATCTTGAATGTTGCCTATAAATCATGAGTTTTTGTGTCCTATTCTACGTTCTCAATAAGATGGCCAAAATGAAAAGTGAATGCAGACTAAGGATGGGTGCCGGTACTGGGTAGCCTGCATAGCTGGTGGGAGGAGAGTTGCAAAAGTTGGGAAAAGACACTTTGTGACGCATGCCGACAAAGAATTCTGCCCGCTATGCAGGCTAGGTACTTGGGAAAGAGAGATTTTCATTGGTTGTTTCGTGTGGTTGTTTTATGTTTTTCAGAGGATTTTTTGTCCCTTTAGTTTGTTACTTGTGTAGCAGAATTATCTACATCCAACCTGTGAATCTGTCATTCAAACTAGCTGAAGTAAATTGTTTCTTAAGCTTTAGAGTGAAATCGTGGCGTTCACCTTTAGTGTATTGTATAATAAACCGTTTGTCTGATGCTGCAGTTGCATTAATGAATGGTTTTTTATTCATACTATTTGACAGGTTGCTGATAATTCTCCAATTCCTGTAATCTTGTACAGTGTTCCAGCAAATACTGGAATTGATTTGCCTGCAGAATGCATAATTAAACTGTCTGCACATTCTAATATTATTGGACTCAAAGATAGTGGTGGTGATGTATGCAAATCATAAATTACATTTGACTGTTGTTGCATTCTAATGTGAAATGCATTTTGTTTTCAACGCTCTGAAAATCAAACCCATCCTATTTTGAAATGTGAAGGTGTATTAGGTATATGCAAGCCCAGAAACTCTAGATTTCTTGCCTTTTTTTCTAAAATTGGATATGATATTTGCTCTGTGGAATAGTTATGTTTTTCCTATTTCTTTGCTCATTTATATGTAATTTACTTTATTATTTTTCTATTATTTTTGAGAACACCAGTTACGGTCGATCTGCCCCTTTAAATGTATGAACTGATTTGAGTGTTATAGCTAGGCTGAGGGTGTAAGGTGTGCGAAGCAGGGCGGATAAAGGTTGGGCGGTGAAACGGGCGCTCCGCTCTTCATTTAATGTGTGATGCGGAGTAGGACTGGCACGAGCGCTCTTTCCGCGCTTCCGGTGCGCTTGAAGGCCGGCGAAATTTTCCTTTTTGCAAACCGGAAATCCTATTTTCTTTCTGTAATTTCAGGCTACAATGTTAAATATATAAATTCGTTTCATGACAATATCAATCAACAGTTTCATATGTTTGTGTCTGTACGTCTAAAAGTCAAACTTGTTGGTCGTATAATGCCAAAATTTGAGTTTAATTTGAAAGTGTTGAATACCTCCTCCTTCCGCTAAATATAACCTAATCGTCTTTCGCCGTTTCGTTTGCAAAAGCTTAACACTTCTTAACCTCAATTTTTACATATGTTAAAGGGGGATAAATTTTTTATAACATAACAAAAAATTAGATTGATATATATTGATATAGTGGCGTTGTACTTCTTCAAACTTTGCTTCTCGGGTGCAACTCGCCATGGCGATTCGCGCAATGCGTTGTAAATGCGGCAACCGCATGTAAACAAAATTTATTGAGGTTAGTTGTAAGGTTTTTTCTCCGTTTTTCTCTCTAAAACAGAACAAGGTTAACAATAAAAACTGAGGGGAAACTACTTTTGAAGTTTCGAAGAAAAAAAAAAGACGTTTGAGATGTTTTTTTCAAAATTAAAAAGAAGGATGATGGTGATTGATATTAGCATAATTTCACCTTGCACGAGCTGCACGCATTTATAAAATACACGTCATCTAGTTATGATACACGATCTGCTGTCTTTTAGTTTTGCCATGGATGACATGGATGAGATTTTCCTTCCTGTTTTAGACAGCACTTAGTTGTTTTTGTTTTGGAATAACATCGACATTGGCGAGTAGCAGAACGAAAACATCATTCAGAATAAAGTCATGGAAGTAATAAAAGAAACCCTTTGAAAGAGATGTTTGTCTACTCCAACTAAACCTCTCGCAAAAAATAGTAACATTTGCCTCTCGGAGACAGCGTACCAGCACAAAGGAACGAGGAAGAAGTGCAAGAAAACAAATCAAGCCGCCATAATTCAGTGACAGCGGCAGTGTCTAACGTACAAACCACATCGCAAGCCCTGAACGAAGTCGAAAACAAGCGACATTTCTAAGCAGAGTCCAGTCCACTGCATCACACCTTTTTGCTCGGACGCGCTCGTTTCACCGCCCATCCTTTATCCGCCCTGGTGCGAAGCGATGAAGGCACGAAAGAACTTGGGACAGTTGGAGAAACCCTCCCAAGTAATCATTACCTTACTGCTCTTAAAAAATCTGATGGACGTGTGGCTCATCCCTTATTCCCCTCAACTTCTAGCCTGTTCCAAGTGCCGAGATGGTCGGGTGGCTCGGGCCCGCCATAGATAGTCGGGTCCGCCAAATTGAGAAAACGCGGACACAAAAATTTTAACGGGAGGAAACTGGGGAGAGGAAGGGCCCTTCTTTTTCTTCCTTTTTCTCGCCACTGCCCCCCTTTTCCCAGATCACGTGCTTATGTTTTCGCGTGCTTTTCACTTACGCGTCATCCCTACTATCTGAGAGCCTGGAACAGGCTATTCACCTTCCCCAAGCTATGATATGCCAAAGAGAAAATGTTTTGGAGTCTCACTCAGATACCCTTGCCAGGCTTTGATAGATTGTGCTAGCATAATTTTAAGCATAATTCAGCAAAACGAGCATTATTTTAAGCTTTTATTTCAGTTTAGCACTGCTGGCATAATCCGAGCTTTTATGCGTTGAAAACAAATCAAAGAAAGACTATCGTCAACTCGTGGGTACGTTGTTTAGAAAATAATCAATTACATGTAGTTATCACCTCTGGTTTTCCCACAGTGAATTTTAGGAAATGATAGAAATTCATATTATAAATATACTATCCTTGTTCTGGAAACACAATACTTTTCTTGCTGTTTATTGCACTTTAGTAACAGTTATTTAAGTATATATTTAAAAACAAAACAAAAAAAACAGCAAAACAAATAAGCAAAAAAGGGGAAAAAAAGGAAGAAGGGAAAAAGAAGGTCCTTAGCAGGATTTGAACTCGGTACCTTTGGTTCGACCCGACCTCACATAGCCACTACGCTATTGAGGATGGTCACATGATCTGGTGAAAAGTCTCAAATTTAATGCCTTTTTCATGGAACTTCCGCCGGCAAACGACCGGGGCAAACGATCGAGCCATAAAAATGACTCGAAGCAATGGGATAAAATTAAGGCTAATTGAAACCAGGCTACTGACAGTAAAAAACGTAGATGTAAACGCATTTCATGGCAATGAAAGAACATATGCGATACAAAGCCGACACAACTCCTCCGCGAAGTAGGACGCAAAACATTAGCTTATGTTTTCTTATCTCGATTTCCGCTGTTATTTTAAAAAGGTAATGCTCAAACTCACATCCATTTCCCCCCGTGATCTTGGGGAGTCCTTAAGAAGAAGAAGAAGAAGTGCTTCTATTTACCATTTACATTTACATTTCACATTTCACCAGTCCGTATTTTATAGTCCGTATTTTATACCCAGTCCGCAGTCGGTAGTCCGCAGTCCGTGTTTTATACTGACGTTATAAATTCATTCATACACATAACCTACTACAGTACTACAAGGTAGGAGATCAAGCCAGCGTCGAAGTTGAAGGAGTCGAAGAGCAAATCCTCATCTTCTTGTCAAGTTTAACGCCTTGGCGGGTCAAAGGCTTTTGAATCGTACTAATTTGAAAGATTCCTGCCTGTCTTAAATTTGGTAAGACCTCTATCCTAACCGTGCTGTAGCGCACGATGCACGCTCGCAGCGAGGAATTTGATGCTACCGAACTTCGGCGAGCGCGTGCTTCTTTGGAAACGATAGATCTTCGTGCTCTCGAGTTCGGACCCGATTAATTACGAAGTGCGTCTACCACGAGTGAGTGAGTGACTCATTTGCATATCTCAGTCCCTGCAATAACTCGTGGTACGCTCGCGCGTACCCACGAGTTAAAAAACCATCATAGCTCTAGAATAATTCAGTTTGCATTTTATTTCTGTATTGTTTTTGGAAAATATTGAGGTCTGTGCTAAGCTAAGGCCCATGGTCAAATAATGGTCCGGCAGGCGGCAGAGGTTACCCTGTGCATAAGACTGAGACTCAGGCCACCACGCTTATGGCGTGGCGGCTCGGCCCCTCAGATTGCGTCGTCCTCGAGTACATCCACTTCCACCACTTCCAGTGCCGTACCGAGAGCTTTAATCCCTAGAGAACGTGTTCCTAAAAGTAATACCGGAAAGTACAAGGAAAGAGGTAACTCAGATCCAAAGAACATGAGTCCTCGTGATCGAATCGAAGAATTCCCAGGGGAAAATTTGTGTCTTCGAGGTGGAAAACTGTTTTGCAATGGGTGTAAGGAGATATTGAGCTCTAAAAAGAGCATTTTAAAAAAACCACTTGGCTTCCAAAAAAGAAGCCGCAGGCAAAGAGAAGTTAAAAGTAACAAAAAAGCGAGATCATGTGCGCACATGCGTATTTGCCACGCTAAAGACTGTAATACTGGAAGGTGGACTATATGAATGTTCATTAAAGTCAAAATTGATAGAGTTAAGCTACTGATGATCTTTATTTTCCTTAAAATCAGTGTAAAAAATAAGTAGCATAATTTCGGTGACAGAGAGCATAATTTTGGCATAATTTCTAAAAACTATGAGCACTACTAAAAGCATAATATGCGTTTTTTTCGAGCACAATCTACCAAAGCCTACCCCCCTCCCCCCTTCTCCCTTACTGATTGACCTGTTCCTTTCAATTCGTGTTATGAAAATACGAGCGCTGTGACTTGAATCGATAGCTCGACTTTTCGTTTGTTAAGAACAGGGCGCAAAATTTTCAGTCAGTCACAAAGTTAAGTATGGCAATGAAAAACCAAAGTTATCACAAAATTGTGTCTGAAAATCAAGTAACAAATTTCAAGAGGAATGACTGACCAAAGTCACTTGCTTTGATGGCTCACGGGCAGCTTAGTAAAGTGTGTGTGACGATAAATTAAACGAAAGATTACACCGCACGCTCAACCTAAGGCTTTGGCAACTTCCCTGGAAGTAATTTCTCTGGGAAAAAATGTTTTTTAAATTCATTTTGTCTTTTCAGATCACCAAGATAGGTTATGTAATACACAAGACTGCATCAAGGAATTTTCAAGTTTTAGCTGGCTCCGCTAGCTTTCTTTTCCCCTCTTATTGCTTAGGTAAGTTTCAACAACACATTCACAATAAATAGAACACGGGACTTACCTAAACTGCATCAGGACACAGATGTGACTTTTGAATGCGGCACATTCTTCTTTGTACTAGTAAGCTTGACAGTGGAGCTTAAGCAACAACAACAGCGACCGCTGTGAAGTCGTCGCTGAATTCGCCCTCTTTGAACTTCATCGCTGTTATTCCAGCTGGCTTAATTTCTTAAACATTGGCAGTAAAAAGTTCCTGGAATTGAATTCTCAGAGACGATAACTTTAAGTCAGAATAGGAGAGAAAAAATTGACGTCGTGTGCTTCCGCTCTACATAACTCGTTTCGTTTTCAAATTTTGCCTCGTCAAGTGCAGCTGACGAAAAAAAAGTCTGATAAAGTGTGATGCACGTGCAGAGGCCGTATAGGGCGCCCTATTCTCAACACTTCTCAATGGCCAACATTCGATGTATTAAAATTCTAACACGACTCCGAGGCTCTCTGGTCATTTTTCTAATTTTTTCTATAATTATTTGGCTTGGTTTTCTTTGTGCTCAAGTCTCTTATGGGGATTGCGAGACAACGTAGTCTTGAAAAATTTTCAATTTTGATCCTAAAGCCTCGGAGTCATGTTAGAATTTTAACATATCGAACGTGGGCTTTCAGGCCAATTATATAGAGGATATTAAACGGTGGCGCGAAGGTATGAATTTTATTAAATTCATATCTTCAAGCCGCCGTGTAATGTTCTTTTTATTATATAGACAAAAAGACATCGATAAAATAATAGAGGGAAATGACCGAAATTAAACCACTCGGGTCCCGGGTGTAGTTTTTATGAATTTTACGAGTGGTATATTTTCCAGTAAAACACTCGTGTCTATATAATAAATATAGATATACTTTTTACTTTCACTTACTTTTACTTTATTAATTCGCAAAGGCGGTAACCATCGCGCGGATATAAAATAATAATTACATTCAAAAAATAATAATAAAATAAAAAATAAAAATTACTTTACATACATAGAAATTGATTATTCAACAGAGAAGTTAAGCTAAAGCGATTAACAAAATAAAAACGGTCAAGCTCATCTTTGAATTTAGCAATGTTTAGCTGGTCCAATGTGGCGGGAGGGAGAGTATTCCATAGATTGCAGGCCAGGAGTCGATTCTTCTTTGGGTGGAAATTTCTTGTGCTCTTATATGGCATGAGGAGTAAGTCTTTGGGCAGGGGTATGTATATATATATATTTTTTGCTCTGGACTGTTGTTTGCGAGATGCATTGCATTTCTTTTGTAACTGCTTTAACTATGTTTAGGTGCTGTCGGTGGAGTATGCGCCTTGGCAAATGTTTTGGGAAGACAAGTTTGCCAACTTCATGAATTGTACAAACAAGGCAAAATGGAAGACGCTAAGCTTCTGCAGCACAAGTTAATCCAGCCAAACACAGTAGTAAGCGCTTGAATACGATTCTTAGGGCACTTTCCATTTGTCAGAAGTACCCAACCAGGTCATTCCCAGCCAGATCAGTCAAATCCTAAATAGTATGCAAGAAGGAGATGGCTGTTGGGAAAAAGCCTATTTCATTGTCAAAATGAATGGTCTGACCATAATCTGGCCAGTCACCTCTGACATTTGGATAGCTTGCGTGGCAAGCGTTTCCGTTTGGTTTCGGGGCAAAGAAAGACCAAGGAACGGGAATTTCGGTTTTGGCCGCGCGAGAAATGAACCGAGAGCCATTTTTCGCCATTTTTCGCGCGGTCTTCGACTCTCGTTCCTCGTTCTTTGCTCCGAAACCCGCACGGGAACGCTTGCTACGCGGGCTAACTTTTGGAAAGCGCACTTAAAGAGAAGAAACCTTGTGGAGTCATTCGTTGGTCTGTGAGACATCTAAAATAAGAGTACCATTCACCCTTAGTAGTGGCTTGACTGGTGATCATAACAAAGCAATCGATGTCCAATAGATTAGTGGCTTTGCTTTTCTTTTAACTACATCACCGTATTGTTACGAAGGGCTAGCACACGATACGTTAGCCAATAAGACTCTCTTCGGTAGCCGGTGTTTGTAGAGATTGTTTCTGTTACAGTTCTCCTGTTTTGTTTGTTTCGTTCTAGGTGACCAAAACATTTGGCGTTCCTGGATTGAAGAAATCTATGGAATTTTTCGGTTATTATGGTGGACCGACTAGATCTCCACTTCTTCCACTCAAGGACGCTCAAATAGCTCAGCTTAGAGAGATTTTCAAACCTTTTGAAGGTTTTCAAGGTTAAACAGCTCACCGTATCCAGTGACATCCAAAAAAAAATCCCGTCGTAAAGTATTTTGTATTATCCTCGCGCAAAGAGTGTCTGTGCTCGAAATCTCTGCTGTCGACTTATTTTTTATGAAAGTGAAAGACGTTGAAACATATTTCTATAGCACAAGGTAGTAAACATTCGGTAGTTGAAATGCCGAACAGAATTTTGCGATGAAGCGGCGCGCCTAAGGAGGGAGACTTTTCTCCAAGAATATTTCTGTTGCTTAAGAGTTGATGAGATGTGTGTGGGATATGAAATGTTTAGGTTAGGGGCCGAATTTTTAGTTTTTTGACAAATGAAGTGAAGAGTGCGATTTACAAACTAGGACTTGACTAGTCCTGGAACAACCTTTGTGCGTGCGACCATAGTTAGTAAGAGTTCGTAAGGCAGGGTGCAAACAAAGACAAGAAAGTCGGTTTTAACTGAAGCTTGTTGCTAATAAGTACGAGCCAGAAAATCATTTTAACTAGCCTGAGAAAAAAATTTAACAAGCGGAATTACGAACTAAATAGTTATAATTATTATTTACTAATTGATTTCCTTTATGAATATATTACATTGATGTAAGAATTTAAACAATTTGTCTTGCAGTACTTCCCCAAAAAATCTTCTCTCGTTAAGAAAAGAACTCCCTAGCCCGATCGTGAAATCCACTGGTCCCGGGATATCGGGCACGACTCTCTTTGCATCCAAACGTGAGGGCGGCGTGTATCAATGAATGTGGATATTTTTTGTAAGTTTCTTATCAACGCCTAAGAAAATCTCGTCGATGACTGTATTTGGTCAATAAACTTGCCATGCATATACATAGAAGAACTATAAAGCTAAACTAACATTTTTGTACCGAAATGTGTAGCATTAAAATATCATGAATCACAAGAAATGATCAAACGTTTAGTTAATCGAAGAAAACGTCACAATACGAAAACAGATTGCGCTATTTTGTAACCCGCATTGCCGTTTCCATAGAATCCATTGAAATTCTAACAAAGGTACTGTACAAAGCTGACGCGTCAAATACTTCCTCAAACAAAGTACTTACGTATTAAATGTAATTATTCAGTTCTTTGACAACTAACTCGCAGCATAATTGCCGAAAAAGTGACAAATGCTTTTGCACGAAAAGGATTGCAAATCAAATTAGAACAGACCAGGGAAGAAGATTAATCCTACGAAGGCAGTCTTGTAGTCCTCATTCGATTTCATCTGGGCTATCAGAAAAGAGCGAGGTTTAGTAGGCGCTTCGCTACGACGGACCGTTTGGAGATTATGTCGCGTGATCTAACAAGGCAGAACATCCCATCTATTGACAAGAAAACGAGAAAAGAAATAGACCGTCAACATACTCTACTCGCTGCAGAGCTCGATAAGAGAGCATTGAAAGGGAATGCGAAGGTAGAAGACTGGAGACATTACAAAGAATTCACGGGACTGACAAAAAAAGAGAAAAGGGAAAGATTTCAGATAACACAACAAAGAAACGAGATTTTGGATGAGTTGAAAAAGGTTCGACGAAGCTATACAGGGCATTATGACGAGACTAAATCGCCGATAGAAAACATTCAAAGCGCTTTAAGACATCAAAGCCAAACACCACTGAGAAGCTCAAGATTAGATGTACCGAATGTATATCCTATGCGAAAAACAAAATCAATGGAAAGTATGCCATTGAGGACAAGGCCTACAAGCCCTTCCACGGCTGAACGTGAAGCCCAGCGACCCAAAACTGTGCATTCAGTGAAGAAAACTTCACCAAAAACTTCGAAGTCAGCAAAACTACAGGTGTGAACTCGGGAGTTTGATCAAGTTGCAATGACTTACATCGCCGCGCATTTGTGTAAGCAGTCCCGGAAATACGTTCCTGCATTTCATTGTCTAAAGGCATAGCTTGTTTTCGCAATGAAACGAAATCGCCATGCCTATAAAGAAATCTGAAATCTCCCGAACAGCTCTTAATCCTTTCATTCGAAATTATTTTCTAACTTCAAACTTAAGAAGAATAGTGAAAAACCGATGAAAATATTACTCCATTTGGAACATAAAGCAATTTTTTTTGATTGAGTAAATGGTTAGTAGCGAAGTAAAGGTGTGACTCGGTTGTAAAAAAGATACAGCCGGTAATTCCTTTGATAAAATTTAGAGAGGAAGATAGCGTATTATGCTGTAGAAGTTTGCTTCAAGGAAGTCACGAAAGAAACTTAACATTTAGTGTAAATTGACTAAGACAAAACAATGACAACAATGCAGATACAATTAGCTATACATATGTACAACTTTCGAGTCGCATTTTCATCTCATGGAATGAAATATATTTTGCGTCGACTGATTTCTGGGAGTTAATTATCTGTTAACTGAGTTAGGAGTCACATGAATCTTGGTTAATTTCTCCCAATCTATTAGTGAAATGAATCACGAGAAAGGTTGTGTGTTAATCTCTGTCAGACCACAAAAAGCATTTGCAAATAACAAAAGTAAACTTCAAGTTAATTGCCTCGGTAATAAAACAGCAGATTGAAGTTATTTAGCAAAATTGTTTTCGCTTCAGGGTGATAACAATAGCAAAATTACATTATATTTTTAGCACCCCATTAAAAAGAAATCTATATGTAGATATGGGTCCAAAGCATTTTCGAAAAGCACATGTTTACACTCTAAGAAAGACTTCATGTAGCTTCTTTTGATGTGGTGCTTTTTTTGTTTGTAGACAGATTTATTAAAATAAAAAAACGTTCACCTCTGGATGCCTTGATCGCGCTGTAGTTCGTGTAGCTCGGGAGATGGGTGAGGGTCCTAAACAGGGTATGTAGTTTAGAAAATACTTTGTCTTAAACAGGGTCAGGGTTTCAAACTCGCAGCGGCTCACCTATGCCCAAATATTAGTCGAGTACCGCTCCCCACCCCCCGGACCAAAGTTGCAACAGAACCGCCAACTTTCCCTGTAAGAACCTAATAGCCTTATTCAACTTTTCAGCAAAAGTTTCTTATTAAAGAAAATCCATTGCTCTCGCTGTACCTCGATAACACTAAACACTTAATTTTTTGGCTCTGTAACATGAAAGACCCCCGGATGAAACAGTTAAATTTTTGGTTGTTTTAACATAATTAACAGTAAAAAATTCACTGTAACAGTAAATCTTTTCCAGAATGAACCAAAAACGCCAATGTTAACTTTGTTTAGTTTATCTAGGAGTTTCGGCCATTTTCTGACAATCTCCGATTATTTCAAGAGATTTCCGAAGACTACCGAAAATTATCGAAAATTTCCAGAGACTACCGAAGACGTCCGAAGCCTGCCGAAGATTTCCGAAGAGAAATCCGAAAATTTTGCAGTATTCACAGGTGAAAGATACATTTTTAGTGTACAGACACGATTTTTTCACCAAATTTTTTCACCAAAAGCCCTCCAAACACTGAACAGAATTTTCTCCGGAAACAGTAAGCATCAAAAGAATGGCCAGTTAACAGCAACCACTAAAAATTATGGGTAAATAACACTAAACATTAAACCCCGGTTGTTAAGTGAGGGGGGGGGGGGGGGGTTCTTTGGAAGCTTTTGTAGTAGCTCCATGAAACTTTGTTAGTCACATACAGCTGTTCAATGGGTATGTACACCGCGAAAAGACGTTTTTCCACAATGACGGTCTCTAATTTTACATCCGCCATCATGGGCTGCTGCCTTTTGCTGATGTTAAGAAATGCACGCAACTTGCGCGTATTTATAACAAGCAAAATCAGTCAACGTAAAAAGACACGCAAATTTGCGTGTAAGAGCTCGTGTAAAAATTTACACGCGAGTTTTTTGCGTGGATGTTGCGTGTAAAACCGCCATATTGCACGCAATTTACGCGCGGGTAAGTGCTGCAATGCCCGTAGCCTGTAATGTACAATGGGTACTTGAGTCAACTCAGGGCCAGTACAAACTTTCGTACCAAGTTTGGGTGTTCCTTGGTGTGGCGGCCAGGTGCTATCATACAAAAGATTGAAAAGACTCTGAACAATTCACACACCACAACACAAAAGTGTACCAACCATGGTTCGCGCAACACCAAGAAACATCCAAACTTTTATATGCATGGGACCATTTTTAAGATTTAGAGTAAATTTTGAACTTTGACCCCTACTAGGCCGCGAGACAAGTGATTTCAGTATCATGTCAGGATTTCACTGTCCAATAGTTTGCATTGCATACTCTAGAAAGGTTGGGGTCAGGTTCGTTCGAAGGAACGTGGCTCGTCCCCGGACCTCGTCGTTTTTTGAGTCACGTGCAAATAAAGCCGTGCGGTCCTGGAGACGAGAATGAGAGAGGAGGAGAAAGGACCGTGGGAACGAGGTTGCGCTTCTCGCCCGACAATAAACACAACTCGTTAAAAACCGAACTGGCAACATTTATTTACTTTTAAGTTTAGTTTAATTTTGTATGACATGTCATATTTACAATGTCTGTTTACTTCAGTCAGAATATATTATAAAATAACGTTAACATTTTCCCTAACAAGTTGCAAAATACAAGCAATAATGGCGGTGAAATCATAGCTATCTTTTTATAACTCACTACAATGACGTGATCTATGGTATATGGACTGTAGAGTTCGGACAGATGCTACAATGACAGTGCCATAACAGTCCAAAACTAGAAAGACTACGTTAAACTATTACAGTATGTTCGGGGAAAAAAGACAAAAGCGTTTACAATTTGTCCTGAAAACTGGGATCAGCTAATTGAAATTCAACTAGTAAAGCTCATTCCGGTGAAAAGTTTCGAAAAAAAGACTGGAAATCGGGAAAATCCTCGTTTTCCATTCCAGGCGAACTGGTGAGATAATTCCGGTACTTCTTCACCAGACCGTCTGTGAAAATGTGCGCCTTTACGAGCTTTCATCTTCGTTAGTTTTTAACAAATTACTCTCAAAGTTGGCAACCTTAATGATTTTAAGACGTTATTTCCAGTTGCTTCGACGGATTTTCGGCAATTTGACTTTACAAAACTTAACAAAGAAAAAACACCGTGAACGAGTCTATTACCGAAGAATGCTAACTCGAAGCTTCTTGTAGTCTATTATGGCGGTTTTTTTTATAACTAGAATGTTTTTCGTTGAAAAGTAAGGAAACGCTGTTGGACCGGCTCCTGGAATGCCCACAGATTCGTTACCAGTCCCCACTTTTTTATTGTTTTAATTTAGAAAAGGCTGGTGAAAGTAATATGGTTCGCGGTGGTTGCTAGCAGGGAAACGATCCAATTAGCCTGCGAACCGCAGACGTATTTCCGGTCGTCGCTTCTCTCCCTTTTTTGGACGGAGAGAGCGACGACCGGAAATACGTCTGCGGTTCGCAGGCTACGGTTCAATGGGCCATTTCCGAAATCGAAAAATTCTCACCTTCAAAAGGAAGCTAAATGCAAAACCTTTCTTGCGAAAATGAGTTTTATTTGCATGAGAATATAAAATCATTTTCACATCAATGGCTTCACACTTAGCCTCGCTTTGAAACAGAGGCTTGGGACGACACGGAAATGGCCTGTACGTTTACAACATATTTGTACAAGGAGCCACTGGGCACAAGACTGAAATTTCTGTCCAAATAATCGATTCAGTTCAGTAACAAAAAAATAAATAGGGGTTTGCGATTATAACAGAACAATTCAACAGGTCGAAATTATGTTAGAAGTACAAAACTATTGAATTTGTATCTTGGATCAAAAAAATAAGACTGGAATTTATTTTAAAACACCCTTTGCAAAGTAGTTTCATCTCAGATTCTTTTTTTAAGGTAAATTCTGAACTTAGGTTTTACAAACTCTTCACAACGATAAAGTGACGAATAGCTGTACACGATACTTAACAGCTTTACCACGGTCTCTGCTAACTTTACAATAAATACACCAAGAAAATATGATATGCTTTATGCAGTGGTCAAAAGAAGCCCTCGAGCCAATAGTCCAGATTATTATTCATTCAAAATATTTCGCCGTTTCTGATTGGTTCCAAGCCCCCAGCTAATTCTTCGTTACCAACTGGCGCTTGCCATATTTGGAAGATGCGAGCAATATAGCATCGATTCGATGGTATATTTGATTGGAAACGAGGTTGATCGATGGTATAATTACCTGAAAACAAAGCTGCTTAGGCAATAGTGAATTTCTTATTAAAACTGAACGGAAGAAATGCAAAAACACGCGAAACATATTGCTCGTCGGATGTCATCTATTTTTGAGCAGCATCAGCAAGAAACAGTGGCTGGAAATAGCCAGAAGTTTTGAAGAAAGTTTACGAGGAGGTAAGCTTGTTAAAAACTTCGAAATGTTTTGAATGAATAATAACACAAGTATTGAATTCGGCTTTCGTTTGATGTGAAGAATGAATGCTGATCCCGGAGGCTGTTATCCACTCCTCGATCTGCCTAATTCTTCACATCATCCTCAGCCTCATTCAATAATTGTTAATTACTAGGACCATGAGTTCATAAGCACCTAATCGGTTAACCCTTTAAGACCCATTATCTAGGCTCAAATTCTCCAAGGTGATCTACATACACTTCCTTAAAGAATTTGTTGAGAGAATTTGAAAAAAGATCAAAGCATTTCCCCTTAGGTGATCATTTTTTATGATTCTCATAACCTTTTCTCTTCATTATAATTATGTTGATATTGTTAGCAGAAAATTGATGTTGGTCACTGTTATCAATTAAGCTACGCGCAAACGGACGCAACGACTCCCAACATTGTTGGCCCGATAATGTTGGGATTCGTTGCATCCGTTTGCAAGTAGTTGAACGTTTGCCCGCTTTCAAACTTTGCGCAACAACCCTCAATAACATGCAACAGGGTGCGCAAACGGACGCAACATGTAATATCCAACAATTTTGGGAGTTGCTGGACAACAACAATGCGTCCGTTCGCACGGGGCTTTAAAGTGTTAACTTCCTGAAAGGGCCTGGGGAAGACAGTTTGAGACACCTGAGTTTGGGTGCATTAATCGAAGTGAAAATCGTGAAATGACACATCAAGTGATACACATACTCTCTTATACTTTTCCCTGAAAAAAAAGCCGACATTTTGCGACGTCATCACTGGCTCCCCCGCGAAATGACGTCTGAGAAACGGGCGAAGAAATTCTATACTGATGACGTGTCACTACCAAGAACTAGGTAGTGCTTCTGATTGTTCATTCCGCGAGGGAAATTTGCTTCAACCAATCAGAAGCACTACCTTGATCTGGCTAGCGACACGTCATCAGCATGGAATTTTTGATGTCGTTTCACAGACGTCATTTCGTGGGGAAACCAATCGCGAAATATCGGCTGTTTTCGCAGGTTTTTTATACTTAAGATGCTTTGAATTAGCTGGCGGCTCTATTTCTGCCTTCTTTGTCCACCATTGCGCTAGTTCAATAGTTATATACGGTAAGCGAAGCTTTCGTGAAAAATCCATTTTATTGGAACACTCACGAAATCGGCGTGATACGAAAGCAGGTATTAAAGTATGAATCAATGTCAAATTTTTAACTAATCTCTTCTAAAACAAACGAAAATGCACAAAACAAAATGTCTTATAATACTCTAAATATACGTTATTTCACAGACCTCTACAAAACAGACAAAGAGTTTCGCATACTAATTTGTTGCTAGTCATAAGTCTCCGATAACCAAAACCAGAACTCGATCATCCCAGCTTTCTGGTCTTGCACAAGATCTACAAAAAAAATTACCCCCCATCCCATCGAAAATGGATGCGGTGCGTTTTTAGAAGCACTTGAGTTACTCAGTGAAGGCTATAAGAAGAATGTGTACAACCAAAAGAAAATAATGGAACAGAGATGGAATCTTAGGACGTTGACCGGGATATGTAAATTTCACTACAGTTATTTTTAGAGATTGCAATTAAAGGGAAGTCTAATTCCTGGGGCGTTGACACATTTCAATCGCTTATTTGAAACGTCATCAAGTCCACCTCCACGCACGACGCTATTGTTTTTATTGCGATTACAACACCAAGACAGAATAAACGTTATTCTCTCTTTACAACATTGAATAAAGGTCTGCGGACCTCTTCGGAAACCAATTTTCGTTTAATTTCAAGTGTTTACTTGGTCTAAAAATAACTTTGGTGAAATTCACATATCCCAAGAACTGGACTGGGCATTTCCGTCTCCTAATTATTCTCTCTTGATACAACAAAGGAAAGGTTTTGTTGTCTCAACCACAAATTGTAAATACATAATTCACTCGTTACTCAGCTCTGACTTGTTTACTGGAGTTACAGTCCTCTTGCCTTGTGTTAGAGTTTCGGGGAAATTCAACCGGGTTGTTTAACCCCGCAACTGCGTTTCTACCGCCGATCTAAAAACAAGAAGAAAATTGTTAGTCTTAAAATTCAGACATTTCTACAAATCACTACAAAATCACCCGTAATAGTATGTCCCGGCTAGCCGGAGAAAACAATCGACATTTCTCGAGGCCGCGACTGGATTCCCCGCGAACTGACGTCTGACGCAAAAATTTTATCCAGATCTGAGTAGGACTTCTGATTGGTCGTCCCGCTACGTAGATTTGCATCAACCAATTAGCAGCATTATCCAGATCTGGGCAGTGACATGTAATTAGTATGGAAATTCTACGCTCGTTCCTCACACATCCTTTCGCGGGGGAACCAGTGCTAGCGTCGCAAATTGTCGGCTGTTTTCTTAGGATACGTAACCCCGTCTTGCTAAAAAGACCTTCAAAAATACTATCAAAAATTACACCACTGAACTGGATTTATAAATTGATCTAGGTAAGGAAAATTATCGATAAACAGAACTGCGAATCCAACAAATGATATTCACAATTCATTATTTCAAAGTTTATCTCTATTATTTGTAACTTTAAATCATCAAGACGTCTTGAAAGACATATTTGCCTGTCATAACTGTGACTTTGTCATTAAGAAGTAATCTTCGCTGACGTTAAACATCGTTGATGGATAACGGGAAAAACCACACAAAATGAACTAAACTGCAACAAACAATCTCTTTAACCCTTCAACTCGCCGAACTGGCTAAGTCAAAAATAGACGAAAATTCGAAATTTCATTTTGTAAAATACTTATAATCAAATAGTACCAAGTGAAAATGTACTGCTGAAGAGGTTTCATTTGAATGGTAACACCATTTCATCCACAGACTCAAAAGCTAGAAATGCATACTGAATAAATACTACTATGTGAAAGTACTGCTGAAGAGGTTTCATTTGAATGGTAACACCAAAGGATTTCATCCACAGACTCAAAAGTTAGAGATACATACTAAATAAATGGTACCATATGATAGTACTGCTGAAGATGTTTCATTTGAATGGTAACACCATAGGATTTCATCCACAGACTCAAAAGTTAGAGATACATACTAAAATGTTAGAGTACTGCTGAAGAGGATTAGGCCATTTCCGAGTTCCCCCGGGCCTCTATATCAAAACGAGGTTAAGTGCTCAGCCTTTGATTTGGAAATGATTTTTCATTCTCATGCAAATAAAACTCATTTTCACAAGAAAGGTTGTGCACTTGGCCTCACTTTGAAAGTGAGGGCTCTTGGAACTCAGAAGTGGCCTATTTGAATGGTAACACCATTTCATCCACAGACTCAAAAGCTAGAAATGCATACTGAATAAATACTACTATGTGAAAGTACTGTTGAAGAGGTTTCATTTGAATGGTAATACCAAAGGATTTCATCCACAGACTCAAAAGTTAGAGATACATACTAAATAAATGGTACCATATGATAGTACTGCTGAAGATGTTTCATTTGAATGGTAACACCATAGGATTTCATCCACAGACTCAAAAGTTAGAGATACATACTAAAATGTTAGAGTACTGCTGAAGAGGATCAGGCCATTTCCGAGTTCCCCGGGCCTTTATATCAAAACGAGGTTAAGTGCTCAGCCTTTGATTTGGAAATGATTTTTCATTCTCATGCAAATAAAACTCATTTTCACAAGAAAGGTTGTGCACTTGGCCTCACTTTGAAAGTGAAGGCTCTTGGAACTCAGAAGTGGCCTATTTGAATGGTACACCATGGGATTTCGTCCACAGACTCAAAAGTTAGAACTACATACTAAATAAATAGTACCATGTGAAAGAACTGCTGAAGAGGTTTCATTTGAATGGTAACACCACGTATTTTGAGCAGTACTGCTATAGGTTGTCTCGAACCGCTTTTTCTATTCCAGGTATAAGTCCCCTCGAATAAGCCCACCCACTCCCGCTTTATAACCCCTCCTTGAATCCGTTAAGAAGATGTATAAGCCCAGGCCAATACACTCTTGCCGCAAACAAGACCTGGACCTCATGGTGGAACTTGCTCTGTGAGTTATCCAGGCCTCTTGACGAAGTTTATAAATAAATAAATACGATCGCTTAGTGCGTGAAACTCCCAGCTACAACTCCATTAACTTCTATCCTTTTCATTTGTACTTCGTTCTGCATATTTTTATGCAATGAGCACTCCTAGGATAAGTGAAACTATATAAGTAGATTTTTTTTGTTCATTTTAAATAAATAAATAAATAAATAAATAGAGAGATAAATATATAAATAAACAAGATACTAACGGCCTGTCCTTTGTTTATGTCTGGCGGGGCTGCTGGTTTGCGGTGGCGCTGTTCCAGGATTTCTTGTTGCCGCTGCACTCATTGACAGAACAGGGGCCTTGCTAGCTGCGGCAGCCTGCTTCAGAGGCGTCCAGTCAAATGTGTAATCATATTGGTGGTTTAGTGTTCTGAAGAGAATTCTGTACAGTTGTCGGAGATACATGTAGTCGGGTGCTTCTTCGAACCGCAGCCCTCTGCAGTAGTTTAGGTACATGGCAAACTCCGCGTGACATCCCTAAGGAAACAGTTTAACCATAAGCCATTTGGAGGTCTCGCGTGACATTCATCTCTTGTCTCGTCACGCAACACTCCTCCCCAAGAAACTAGGGTAGGAGCATGAAAAAACAGCTGCTAAGGAGACTAGCGTGACATTCAATTAATGCTGCGTTGAATTGTACGAAGGGACTGTTTGGAGGGCGAATTTCAAGTTCGTTTTCCAAACTCGAAATGGACTCAAAACGAGCGACAGCGTCCCCATATAGTCTCGTACGCAGCCGTTTTCCTCTCATCACGCAACGCTCCTCCCCAAGCGGAGGAGGAGAGGATAAGCGTTGCGTGACGAAACAAAAACGGCTACGTGGTGATGATAATGAAATTCAATACAACACTGACCTAAAAGTCTACTAAGCAACATCAAAGTATCCAACAAAGAGGCCATTTCAGAAGTTTGTTGCCGTTTCAATTTTTTTTTTCAACAACAAAAGAATGAAAAATATGAATGGCAAAAAATGGCAGCTTTTCCGCTTCTGGCCACTTGGGCTTCCTGCCAACCTCCCTTTGGGGTAGTTCCTAGACAGCGTCACACAACGTAGAGGACTGCTTCTTGCCTTGCCTTTTTGCATTGTTTACTGCAACAAAAACGCTGCCCAAATAACTGGACAGTCCGAGCCATCAAGCGCGCCGTAATAGGACAGTTGCGTTGACAGTTACTCGTGGAAGGTCATTCCACAAATCCCGAATTGGACTCCCACTACGCCGGTCCCAGAGGTTTTTCTTGAAATTTTTCTTCGGGAAAGAGAGAGCGAGCCACGAAGCGGCAACGAGTCGCGAGAAACTCCCACAGTCCTGTTACCACTACTTTCTGAACTTGCGAACTATGAGAGAGGGATTTTGCGGCTTAACTACCCGATATAGGGCAAATTTTCTATCAGTGTATTTGCTGGGGCGGCTCGGCGGCTCGGTAGTCTCGACTGACGAGCCACCAAACCGTCAAGCCACTAAACTATATACCTTTCTCGTTCTTTAAGACGCTAACCTCGACTGATCGACGATCCATCGAACCAAAAAGCCACGAAAATATATACCTTTCCTTGCTCTTTAAATTTTATTTTTCTTATGTCTTTTTTATCTCTGTCTTATGCTTATATGTCTTATATCTTTCTCGTTTTTTAAACACTTGTCAGGATTAGCGAGCCACCGAGCCACTTCTGTTTATAGCCCTGTATTCGGTAGTGCTAATCTACCTTCATATCGTCCAATTTGATCTGCAACTCGTGTGATTAAAGACCGAATTGGACTCCCTCAGTCCTATTACCACTACATTGTACTTTCTGCACTTGCGAATTGTTCAGAGGGGGATTGTCGCATTATATAAAGATGTAGAATTTTACTTACTTTACAAAGAACGTCAACTGGAGTAGACATCTTTTTCTCGCTTATTTTCTCATACTTCTGTTTCTTTGTGGCAGCCTAAAATACAAAACCCATTACTCACACTTTTCTGCCATGCAGAGAATGTATACGCATTAACAAAGTGACACCAATACGATAAAAAAAAACACTTGAAAACGACCCATTTTAAGAAGGACAAGACGCTGTGTTAGCATATATTTGTACGTCTTTGTACTAGGCGTGTGTTTCTATGTGGATTAGCGATGGATCCTTGTCCAGAGTGGATTCATCAGTTCATTTGATCTACCATGATCCGAGTGATCTCGGATCACTGATCCTGATCCGGATCATCTCAAAGGAACGCACCCATGGTTGTTGTTCTTTCTTTTGCTCTTTTCGTTGTCGTCGCCACTTGGTTAGCATTACAAATCCCATTCTGATAACCAATATCAGCCGCATCCACACAACCATGACTGGGCGGCAAGAGCACTTTTTCCCATACAAATCCTTGTAATTTTCGGTAGCCGTTGTAAACGCTACTTTTGAGATATACAGCTGCAAATTTACAGGTCACCTAATTTTAATATGCTCTTTCAATTTGCTGCTAGCATCATTTTTCCAAAGCGAACTGTTTTAATGTTTACAAAGAGTTGATCACGTGATCAAATATTGCAAGAGGCCTATGGTCATGAGGCAATAACTATTTGGAAAAAAATCACTTGCTTATGGTTTTGTTAGCTTGTCAGTAACAGGCACGTTCTTTAAGTGTATCAATTTTCAATAAAATGCACTTGACAAATACCCTTTTTACCTTGAGACCCTGCCATGGAAGTTGCCCATTTGTAAAGTACATCAGTACATATCCTAGTGACTCCATATCATCTCGCCGCCTGGTAAAAAGAATTAACATTTCACACAAAATTGCAGGGACAACTCAGACAAGACCACAAAAAACAGCGCTAGTCTTCATTCCAGGCTATGTAGAAACTATACTGAATAGCTTTTCATGCCGACTTGAAAAGCTATTCGGTATAGTATGAACACCTATTCAATATGTGACTCTCCACTTTAAAGATTGGCACAGCATCGAAATCACCGTTGTTACATGTGATAGGGAAGCCTTATAAATCCGGTACTGTTTTCGTACCGCCATAAAAGCTATCCAGTATGGTGTGAACATAACCTCAGTCTGCTTTATTCTCCTTACGCTGACACAAACATGGCTGTCACTAATAAAGGGGTGGGGCAGGGTCGGAGGTCGGAGGCCAAGGGCCGGGGGCCGGAGCAGGGGGGCGGGGGCTGGGGACCAGGAACTGGGGGTTTCCCTTGGCTACCTGTACAATGAGCACGACCTTCAGCTACTTTGAAAGAAAACAAGAGGAGAAAAGAACATAAAGAGCACCCTAGTTTATTGCGTAAGTCAGATAACTTGAATTTTAGTGACAGTACTGAACAATAATATTACTATATGACTGTACAGAGTGGAGAAGTAGTTTTGTCACATTGCCATGGAAGCAAAATTCCTGGACGACAACAAACTGAAACTTCTATTAAAAAGTGAATTTGGGCTGTTTCAAACTTCATTGATCTCATTCAATATCATTTAATTTGTCAAAAAATGGTGAAATTTATAAGGGTTGAATCTAAAAGTCTGGAAAAAGAAAATTTTTGTCATGTGTTCACCTACTCCAAAAAGTGGGCGAGTGAAATTAAGATTATGTTTCATGTCGCAGTCGTGCAAGGATGGCTAAGAAATGAACAAAAAAGCATGATGCACGTGCAAAGTTGTTGTTTTTCCTACTACTTTTTGGCCATTCTCATTGCCATCCCTGTCGTCCTTGCTTTAGCTCCTTGTTCTTGTGATCCAGAAATTTTGCAACTATGATAACGTGATGTTATACTTTTCATCTCTACCTTAACATTTTAAACTTACGATTGCTCAATTCCAAGGTGGGCATTTATGCTAGCATATCTTGCAGTGCCTGTGAGATTCTTATCTTCTCTGTATGATATATGTGCTTTTGTTCTACTGTCACGGTACTTCTTTGCGAGACCAAAGTCAATGATGTAAACCTATACAGAGCAAATAAAACAAACAGTGAAAAAAATCAAATCAAACAAGGGTCAACAAAAAGATTCTCTAAAAAAATCACTAATTGTTTTTTTAAAGTGATTTACTATACCTTCATCAGGTGGCCAAACTGAGAAAGTTGCTTTTTGACAAGACACAAAACTTAAGACAACACTTAACTTGAACCTAGTCACTCGGCCAGTTTACCTTTTCTTAGCTGGTAAATGGTTTGACAAACTTTACACTGCATAAATTTTTAAAAATTCACAAAGAAAAATTTTATGAGTTTCATAATATTCAATCAATGTCTACATGTACATTCTGCAACACTTTCAACCCATGTTTTACATTTCATAAGTAATTGCAAGTATAAATCAATGTTGGATTTTAAATTACTTGCTACTGCACTTGTGCAAAAAAACCCATTGCTTATGCTTGCCCATTTTTTGTCCAAGTTAAAAAAATTGTCATCATCATCCTCCGATCATCATTATTACACTGTTAACAGAATTTCTATTCTCTCAATGCAAAAAATATTATAAGAGTGGAAAGAGCATAAGGGAGTAGGCATTGACTTCACACATGATAACCACAAATTGTAAAAAGTACCCTAATGTCAGTCTGGAAACAGTGACATCTGTAAACAAACAGGAGTCCATTTAATAAAACTATTACCAGTGTAATTTACAAATGCAGCTATTGTTCGTAGACACAAAAACAACAGGCACACTTGTAAAAGTGTTATTAAATTGGCCCCAGCTGTACTATCAACATTTTAATAGGGCATACCTTGTTACAATTTTTACCAGTGCCCATGAGAAAGTTGTCAGGTTTTATGTCTCGATGAATGAAATTTTTATTGTGGAAATATTCAATGCGACCGATCATCTGGAAGAAGAAAACATTTTTTGGTTAGAAGAAACTTGAAGACCAGCTGGTGAAATGTTGGGTGCAGCCTGCCCTACCCTCATGAGCAAGAAACACCATGAGGTATCCACAGTTACTGCGAACCATCATGCAAAATCATTTGCACAATGGCGTCATTTTACTACTACTACTACGGTATACTATTACTACCAGAATCCTTCCAGTTTTTGCTTTCTTGAGCAAATTGGGGCTTTTGTTATTTAATCTTCACTGGGATTACCAAATTCAAATATGAAAGAAAAAAGAAATGAATTCTGGTCTTAGTACTTAAAAGACCTCATCGTAATTGGGTTCCAGTTCGTCTTATTTTGTCTGCCCTAAAGGAACCTGATTCACTCATTTTCCTACAAGTAGCCCAAATCACAAAAATTCAGCGTCAATCTGCTTACATGCATTTGAAGAAAAACGTATTGCCACTGACATTAAAACCCTTTGTTATGATAAGAAGACTAATAGACTCTAATAGTGTCAACATACGCCACGACTACAATGCTTTGTGGGGTAACTACAAAAAGATGATAGACAAATGGTGCAAGATATTTACGAATAAGCAAAGAGAAAATAACAAATTCATGCCTCAAAAACATTTAATGGATGACAACAGTTACTGTCATTTGAAGATTATTATTATTTTAACCTGCTAGAATAAACATTTCTTCATATCCTGAAACTGCCAAAGACAATTTGAAAACAGGAAATTCCTGGCATTAAGGTAAGCATGCTTTGAGGCTGGAAATATTTTGAAAGAATAATAAAATAATACTAATAATAATACAGTTTTGGCTATTGGTTTCATCTGTTGCTATGGATGACAAGGACGCAAATGAAATAAAACTTGAGAAAAAAAGGGCAGTATTAACGCTATACAAGGCTTAGCTCCTAGTCGCCCAGCACACCAAAAATATCACAGTTTGTGCTCACTGATGAAATTTGTTTTATACCATCTTCATAACCCCCCCCCCCCCACCCCTACCACCCACAGGACAATTTTGTTTCTGGATAGGTAATGAATTTACCACAGAAATGACCTAAAACAATATCAATATCCTCATAAAATACATGTAGCCCCTTGCTATAATCAAAAATTATCTACCATTCTTACCTGATCAGCCAACATCAGCACAGTCTTCATTGTGAAACTTCTTTGGCAGAAATTGAAAAGGTCCTCTAAACTGGGACCCAGCAAGTCCATCACTAACACATTGTATTCCTTTTCCTGGCCAAACCATCTGTTTAGGAAACATAACAACAAAAGCAAATTATTTTAAAAGGACTGTTAAGTCATGAGTGGCACACAATAATCATTTATTATGGTTATTACTATGCATCTAACACTCCAGTTTTCGAAGCCAATAATACTGCAATAGCTGAAGGATAAATGATTGAATGCTGAGTTTTACAGGGAATAATTTAATAACGGTTCTTACACAGCGTGCCAAGAAAGTAGTGTCTGATAGCCCGGGGCTAGTGAATTTTGTTATTGGGCTAGTGAATTCTGTTTTTAACTTGCCCAACAGGCAAGTGATGTTTTTTAGGAACTCCAATGACAGAAGAACTGTGAAATCAATTCTGCTTGTCAAAAAGCTTTTGGGGCTAGTTGAAATGACGTCTGGACTAGTAAATGTTAGCTTCAGCTGGCCCAAATGCAGGGTGCAAAGAAAATCACTTTTACAGCTTGCCCTTTGGGCAAGCTGAAGCTAGCATTTACTAGCCCAGACGTCATTTCAACTAGCCCCAAAAGCTTTTTGTTCTTCTGTTATTCAAATTCCTCATAAAACATCACTTGCCCATCGGGCAAGTTAAAAACAGAATTCACTAGCCCGATAGCAAAATCCACTAGCCCCAGGCTATCGGACAGTACTTTCTTTGCACGCTGAAATGGCAAGCTGTAAAAATGATTTTCTATGCACCCTGTTACAATTGATTAACCCTTTAAGCACAAATATCCACATACATTTCCTTACCAAATTTATTGAGATAGAAATCGATAAAAGATTAAAGCATTTTCCTTTGGTGATCATTCCATTAATTCTCATAACATTTTCTCTTGATGATATATTGATATTGTTGGGAGAAAACTAGTGTTCATCACTCTTGGCACTTTAAAGGACTAAATTTGTGCAGTCAATAATATTTGGACAAAGTAAATGCCTACTGAATACTAATGGCTTTCTGAAGAAATACGATTTTGAAATAAACACCAGCCTTGCATAAACTAAATCACTATATATATTATACATTTAGCCAATCATAAAAGCGGAGCATCTGATATCAATAATAAAAAAATTATGATAATAATAATAATAATAATAATAATAATAATAAGATTGGGATATAGCTTGATCCCTTGAGGAGACAAGGTCACCTTAATACAAACTAGTAGTGTGAGAATCATGATGATGAAATGCCTCATACTGCTGCAAAAACTAGCTCTGAGAATCATCATCAAATCTTGTTATGATGCTCATACAGACCCAATATTTAAGAATCTTCGCATCTTACTGCTAAATGATATGTATCAAACAGAAATAGGTAAAGTAATGTTTCAATATAAAAGTGGGTTGTTATCAGATATATATATTTAATAACACTTTTATATGAAGGAATCAGGTTCATTGTTTTTTAATTCACTTAGTCCACACATTCTAAGCTCAGTTTGTTATCAACTTTTAGGAAAAAACTGAAGAAGCACCTTGTTACTTAACTTCTTCATTTCCCTCCATCCCCCTTTGTCAGCTTTGTGTTTTGTCTTTATCCATTTATAAAATTTATTTTTTCTTTCTCTCTTTTTTTTTGATACCTTACTCCTTCGTATTATTGCCACTCTGCCTTCGCTGTTCATTAAATTAATATCACGTTTATCATTTGTAATTTTACAGGGAAAGCCTAGTTGATTAAGCCTCATGGTTTCTTTGGGCTTTCTTGCCATATTCTGATGAATTCCTGTAATTTATTACTATCTCATAATAAGGTGGCAAAATAAGTAAAAATTAATAAATAGGATGATGATGATGATGATGACGATGATGATCAAGATGATGCTAAGCATCTTTTTTTTCACATTTGCAGTGCAACAAGTTATAAGCCAGTTGTAAAGACTAATCAAGGTGTGGTATTTTATCCCTTGGATATGGTGTCATTCTTTGCATTTGATGAATGGTGTTTATTCAGTGGGATGTCTAGTACTTATCATACCTGATTTTAGGAATACCAATTCCTCCTTGCACTATTTTATACAGTTTAGATTCATAAAGCAACTGAGGATGCCTTGCTTTGTGATGCTCAAGTTTCACAGCCACTTCCTGTAAGTGAAGTATACAGTGAGTAATGTGTACTTTTCCTTAGTCAAATGTGACTATTACCAAAGATTTCCAAAGATGTTCCCAGGATTTCCAAAGGTTGCCGAATGTAGCAGTGCAAAGCACCAAATTTTGGTGCCATCTTGCCAAGATCAGGCATATCTTAGCGAAAATACCAAGACGAGGTATTGTAAGACCTTAGGTTATGATTTAGGATTAAACGAGACATTTTGTGCCGTTCACTGGACATTTTTGCATGGACCTCATGTTAATAGTCACTGAACAAGTAGTCTGGAATTATGGGTTATGCATGTGAAGTAACCTGTATGCTTATGATTGACGTCCTCAATCTGCAGGCGTCTGAGACATGCATAACTAATGCACGTGAGTTGGCAGGTTTAAGTACTTGTTTTTATCTTGATAGGGAACACATGAAAAGAAGGCTTCATGAAAAAGAAATTAACAAAACGATAGGAAATCGCCTATTTTCATTGTTATGTTTGCATTTTCAGATTTGTGACTATCATATCATTTGGTTGATGTGTTGAGTCTCACACCTGTGGCCTAAAGACATCAAACTCATGCATCAAGGACAACTTCTCACGCCTGCTCACAAATTTGGACGAATAGTTCTTTAACAAATGATTGATAACGAAAATTCAATTCAGTTTCTCCAAAATTTTGCAAAAAGGTGCTTACTGATGACTTTGTCCCTTAACTGCGAATCACAACACGCCAAAATTGTTACCTTTTAAATAGCTTCGCAGGTGCTCAAAGGTTGTCAGAACATCTTTGGACATACAGCTGTTTCAAGAAAGGGTGTCGGAAAAAGTGCAAGCGACAATCCTGAAAGCTATTGTGGGTGGTTTTGTCTGCCCTGTTCTCCAGAGAAATTTGAAAGAATAGCTTGAGGGCCATGGACATATGTTTGCGAGTATTCATGGAAGGCAACAAAAGTAGGTTCAACAGCTACAGTCGTTCAAAACAGTGTATTGATCATATCCCATATTACCTTTCGGGGTTGTCGCGGGCACATTTTTTAAGACAACCTTCCTCGAAATAGCTGTATATTTTCAGCAACATTTAAAAGTGCTTCTGAAGTCACTGGGACATTTACACAAATCCTGGTCATGATAAGATGAAAATTTTATGCAGTTGACTCAGAATAAGTTAGTAGGTATAAAATGGCAGCAAGTGGGATTTTAAAAGTGAAAGTGGCTGACAATCATTTCGATAATCCGGGGGATTCAAAATGTTTTATTCCCGCCTTGAGCAGAAAAAAGTTTGCAGTTTAGAACTCTTCAATTGATTTATAGGGAAGGGAATAAAAAGTTAAGTCATAAACGTTTGTGACAGTGGAGGTTTCCTTTTAAAGATGTGGGGTCGAAAATTAAGCTTATAAGCTTCTCATGGCATAGAAGATGGCTGAAATTTGTAGAATATTATTTCCTGGAGGAAGGATACCTAAGGTTCCCTTACAAAGATGGCCCTCTTGCCCAATATCAAGGGTTCTGGATCTCTTGCTGTGAGATGTCTTTCTAAGAATTTAATTAACACACGAGAATTTTGAAAAAGCCAATAAAAGTAAGGTGTATACAAGTTATGGCAGGAGGGTACACTTGAACAGAAGTTTCAATATTGATATACGACCCCGTATATTACATATACGAACCTCGCAATTTGTAATGTTAATTCCTTGGTAGATATCACCAAATGAGCCACTGCCAATCTTCCGTAACAATTTGTATTTCCCTCCTACGATAAACTCTGAGCGCGCTGCGCTACTGGGTTTCTGCATTTTTAGAAACCTATAAACAAGAAACAAACATGAGCCTCTAATAAACGCGAGAATATAAATACCATAAGCTTCATATGAAATTAACAAGAATGTCCGTATCATACAGAAATAATATCACGGCTTAAGCAATATGCAGTAGGTTTTCCCTATTCCATTTGGTTTCCCTGAAAAATTAAGAGCAATAACTTCTGTTTACCTAGCAAAGGGTACAGTTTTATTAGGTAATTATTCCACCGCTGGGTTTTACGGCAAGAGCGGGCTGCGACTGATTATTCGATCAAGAGGTTTAAAATTACTATTAACTTCGAACAAAGGATCGCTCCTGTCAATTTGTCAATTATTATTTTGCGAGCTCAAAAGAAAAAAGAAACAGCCACTACGGTTACATTTGCGTCCTTCGACCCACTTGTTTTGCCATGTCTTGTTGTGGCTTATATTTTCATAAATTATTCAATTCATCTTTGATGGTCAGAACCCAGAAAACATACAAAAAAGTTCACGTTCATACACTCATAGATTTTTGTCTAGGGCTAATTCTTCCACGAACAATTGAAGACCGCCTTTGGCTTTCACAACTCTTTATAAGAAACAGATAAAATTGACCCAGAACAAGGGAGAAAGGAACGTCACAGTGCCTGATCCGAACGAACTCTTTAGTGTTAATCATTTTTTAGGAAGATTTATTTGTCGGTTCAAGACAACTGTTTCTCTATCTACAATAAGTATTTCCTACCTTCAGAAGTGAACACCAATTTGTTTATGATCTTTGTCATGGGCTCTCGCCGGCAAAAGGCGAGCGAAATCTGTTTTTCGCTCACAAACTACAAAATTCTGAGATTACAGCCTAATCTCCATATTTCATCGAATGTCCTCCATGTTTTCTTTTCCTGTCCAACATAACTATTATGGGATGAGCAGTATCCAGTAGCAACGCAAAGTAATCAATATTCAAGATATCGATTACCGCGAACTCCAGGCAAGATGGCGGGCGCTTCCTCGAAGACTAGAGTCGTATTGCTAAGTTGCGGATCTTTCAATCCCATTACTTTTCTTCACCTCAGAATGTTCGGTAATGATATGGTGAAGAATCAATATTCTTTGTATGTGTCTTTGCCATTTTGGTCTGTTTCCGATGTCAATATTTTGCTTTCACAATTGTTTGTTGATCTGACAGAATTAGCGAGAGATGCACTTCACACAACAGGGATTTACTCAGTTATCAGGGGATTTATATCTCCAGTAAATGATGGATACAAAAAGAAGGTTGGCGAATTTTAGATCTTTTACAATTTCAGTCAGGTCTACCTGAACTTAACCTACCCATTATTTGCATGTAAACTGATAAAAATTTGATTTCCAATTGCTTCCGCTTTATTTGTAAATATTTGCTCGAAATGCGTTTGATTACAGCCTGTTTCCGCCACCATTTAACATTTATGCATAACTCAAAGTGTTTGTTTCGACGTCTACTTCTTGCTCTTGTTTGGAGAAAAAAAATCGAGATGAAAAAATAAAACCGGCTTTTAGTGTTCTCACGAGAACGTGTGTGTGGGTGGGGGTGGAGTGGTGCAGGTGAGGCCGAGGCTACAAACTCTTCGAAATTTTTCACATCGGGCCTTTCTCCTTACCGCAAATTTTCATCTTAAGTGAGAACCCAAAATTTTGTTTTCTAAGTACAAATATCCCATACAGTATAGTTACAGTGTAACTGGTATTATAAATTTCTTTCACCTCACCATGTAATATGTAGTAGGGTTTCCCCACTCTCCCCACCCTAAAGAAATTAATGATAGAAACCGTATGTAAAGAACAGTTTCCAAAAACAAAACTGTGCCAAGTGACTGCTGGCTCACTCATATTTGGACATACATATGTAATCAAAGAAAAACAAGGTTTCATTTCCCTTTTCAGTTAAAAAAAACAACAACAACACTAACAACCTTTACCATATACAATTTCTTTTTCTTGCGAATAGAAAAAAAAATCACCCATCTGTGCTTTTATGGAGAACAAATCACTGTCCTGTTATATGATTATCCAGTCTAGAGGTGTAATTTCCAATGATAAATTTTGGGGCCTCCATATGGGTATTAACCTACAGAACTGATCTATTTTGTTGCACATTTCCATCAAATTATCGGTTTTTCTGGCAAAATTGTTGAATATGAACAATTTTTTGTGTAGTAAAGCTACTAGCAACCTCTGTGCAACCACAACAATGACAGAAACTAGAAAAATAAATAAGCAAAACAAACATTCTGAACGTGCAGCACATTAATTATTTTTTTTGCAGTTTTCTTTACTGTTATTGTAAGACTATTACTTTCAAAGGCGATTGAAAACAGAAATTGTGATGCAATCATCGCTTCAATCTTTAAGATCATCGCTTCATCAATGATGATTGTCATGACTTTAATTTCATCAGAAATACCTACATATGTATACAGAGGCTAAGTTTTATGTACTAGAATTACTGTGAAGATAAAGTAATATGAATTAATGCATGCTTGTTACATGTATGTAGGACCTTATCAAATCAGAGCATAGAGTACAAATGTGCAAGCTGGGAGTTGGAACATCTGACTGGATCAGGTAAAAACGACAGTGTTTTACATGTACTTATGATTCGAACCTTTAAGGGAAATAAGACAAGGGTTTCAGTTATCAGGAATTGGAGTTATCAGGGATAGCAACAAATAATGTGCACATATTTGACTCTGGGGGCTGGCGTTTCTCAAAAAGGTCCGGTAACTTTTTTGGCCCAAAGGCAAATTTTGAAATCAAGACCTGTTGAATAGCAGCACAGTTCCTAAGCTCACAACCCGAGTCAATTCGTTTTGCTTGGTCAATTGATAACCTCATTATATCATTTTCAAAATTATTGAAATGTTGGCCCTGTTTCCTCTAGAACAAAAATAGAGTTTGGCATCTGCAAAAAATCTGAAAATTTTGTACTCAGCAATTTTTTGTTTTTGCAACCTTGTTTGCTTCTGAGACGTGAGAATTTTCATTTAATCAAAAACATTGATTAAAGGAACTTAAATTGGTCATGTTCGTGAAATAAGATGAGCCAATGAAGGATAGCTGGCAACAAAAAAAGGGGTTTTTCGCCTAAAAAAAAACTGTGGGCCTCCAAAAATCTTGTCAACAGATTCTTTGAATTTTGGTGAGAGTTGAGAAAACTTTGTTAGGTGAAAAAAATGGTCGCACTAGAAAATATTGGCTTCCTGTTGACAGATTATTTGCAGTACAAAGAAAATTTTGCTTAGTGCAAACACTGGGCCTTTGATATTGAATGCGAACACAGCAATAATTTTAACATAAAACAGCTTTCCGGCCCCATAAAGTTAGTGGGAGTTTGAGAAATTGGCTGCCTGCTCCTGTAACAACAACTATCACTGAACTTTTTTTTAAGCAATCACAGCAATCACAGCAGTCATAGCGACCATTTGAAAACCAGGCTTTACTTTTCTGACTATAATTTACATAATTTCATCTGGATGATTCATTTCCTGCCTTGGCTATGTAAAAGGCACAACAAAGTTCAGTTTTTCTGTTCCTTTTGTGACAGTGTTCATGAATGGGAAAGCAAACAGCCAGGCTGGCTAGAGACAGTGAAAGTTCTTACTCACATAACAGATGAAGTACAGAATGATTTTCCAGGTTAGAGCTAGCTGTCATAGTTGTTTTTGGTACCGTCAACTGTCACTTAGAATGATCGATCCATTTGGCACAAGATCCAATAAAGAGGTGTCCTTCTCATGCAGGCTTCTTCAGAAAATTTTAAGTACAGTGGAAACCTGCTCTACAGACACCCGCTTAATACGGAAATTAAAGTAGAGGAAGAATAGAACTAAAAAGAAATTCATAGCGGTTTGATGTTCCCTTCCTTCTCATTTACAATGCATGTCCCAGGCAATTGAAATCTTAGTGTCAGCCCTGCACAAGGACCAGCTGGCTTGGTTAAGAGATATCTCAATGAAAGTTGTGTTCTGTTTTCCTTGCAATTGAAACTGTTGATGTTTACAAATTTGCTTTGAATTAGTTGTTAATAGCTCATTTTTCAAATAGAGGATTTTGGCAGAACCTGTAGACGAGTTTTCCCAGTTTTATTTGAACACTTTAAATTGATGGGCTATCATGTAAATTCATTTGTACATTTGTATGAATGTTAAAGCATCATAAAGGAACAATCAAAATAATATATTTTTGGCCGAACACGACGACTGGCCAAAGGAATTTTTGCTCAGTCAAGCCTCGTTTTTGAGCGGTCAAAATATTGCGCAAAAAAAATGTTGTGTAGTTTTCTATCAGTAAACGTGATAATTGCATTTTTACAATTTTAAAAGACAAAATCTAACATTTACTGGGTTAGAATAATAGAGTGTGTCACCAGTTAACCCTCTAAGCCTCAATATCAACCCACAAATTCTCCAAACTGATCTCCTTATACCGTAAAATTCCAAAAATAAGCCCCGGGGCTTATATTTTTCAAAGGCCCTTTTTGATGGGCTTATTTTTGGAGGGACCTATATTTGGGGGGGCTTATGTACAGAGGGAAATTTGCATTTCAAAATCAATTGGGCTAGCTTGTAGTGGGAAGGAAATTTACCATTTTTGCTTTGTTTTACTTTGTATTCGAGGGCAAATTCCAAGTACAAGCCCCCCGGGGGGCTTATATTCGGAGGGGCGATTTAACGGAGGGTTTTTTGCATATTTACAATTTTGTGGGACTTATATTAAATTTTGGAGGGGCTTGTACATGGAGGGGCTTATTTTTGGAATTTTACGGTATTTCCTTACAGAATTAGGTGAGAGAATTTTTTCAAAGATCAAAACATTTTATTTATATATCTCATAAACTTTTCTTTTAATTATGTATTGATATATTTGTTGGGAGAAAATTGATGTTGGGCAACATGACCAGTTAGTGAATTTTTTGGCCCGTCATGATCAAGATGCCATTCTGGCCGCCCCTTGTTTATTGACCAGCCGTTATTTTGAGCCCTAAGTAAGGCACAAGTTTTTTAACCCCTTGCCTACCAGAGCCAAATATGCCTAGCAACCGCCAGCCATTTCTCAACAACCGGAGTTTTTTTATTCAAGACAACTTGAACAACCAGGCTGTTGGTAATTTCATTTGTTTGAGGATTATACGTCCCCTAACTTAGCTTAACCTTAATCTTCTCACTAACCCAGTTATTGGGCTCATTTCAACAGGCCTTTAGTGGCCCCTTGACAGTCATACCAAACATCATTTCACAGGCCCAAGTCCTGTTGTTGTGAAGTTGCTTTGTGGAGCTGATCTTTTAGAATCATTTGCTGTTCCAAATTTGTGGAAAGATGAAGATGTAAGTCCTAGCATTACTGAGTTGAATTACAACCCAGTCTATAAAAGGATTTAATAACATTATTAATATGGAGGGTGCAAAGAAAATCATTTTTACAGCTTGCCATTTGAGCAAGCTGAAGCAAGCATTTACTAGCCCAGATGTCATTTCAACTAGCCCCAAAAGCATTTTGACTAGCAGAATTGATGTCACAGTTCTTCTTTTATTCGAATTCCTCAAAAAACATTACTTGCCCGTCGGGCAAGTTAAAAACAGAATTAACTTGCACGATAGCAAAATCAACTAGCCCCGGGCTATCAAACACTACTTTCTTTGCACACTGATATCCGGAAATTTCCTTACATGAGTTACTTCGTTGCTTACCATTATTGCTGACTGAAATTAGGCAGAGTATTATAATATGGAAGATTTTGTAATTTTTATACATGAAGCTGTGTGCAATTCTTTAAATACTTATAAATGGAGATATATTTGAAGTGGATATATGGTGGGGACTGGGGGGAGAGGAGACTGGGTTGCTAGCCCAAAAATATTTTAACATCACATTCAATACATGTACATGAAACATTGAGTAACAGTGCAGTCAGGCCCAAATAAGTAACCTTGTTTTCTAAATGAAAATAATGTTGTGATTGATGAAACCATTAAATACAGGGTTGTCAAAAGTAGCCGGCTGCCAGTGAAAATCGCCGCCTACTTGGTTAGTATCGGCCAGCTACTCTGCTTGGCATTTCTTTATAGATGGCATTTTTTAAGTAAAGTATCCCTGGACTTGCCTCTTACTTTGACAGCTCAGCTGTCTACTTCAAAACTTTCTGACAACCCTGTAAATGCATAACAGAAGCCCTCAGTGTCCATAAAATAGGAAGTACTGTAACTGCATGAAATAGCACGTGCAGGGTGTTTAACTATTCCATTTCCTGAGTCAAAAATTGAACGATGAGCTAATTTGAAGGGGCTGCCATAATTTCTAACTTTTTTTGATGTTACCTAACATTTGTTGCTGAAGTCTTTTATTATATTATAACCATCCTGCCAACAGATTGAAAAAATCGTGGGAAAACATGGTCTTGTCGTGATATCGCGGGCAGGATCAAATCCAGAGTCTTTCATCTATGAGTCAGACGTTCTTACAAAGTTCAAAGTAAGCAACTTAATTAAGTCGTACTAAGGACAGTTTTAACAGTTTTATCGCATGTATTAGAGGTATGTAGATGACTTTATGCACATGTATTACTACATGTATTTTACTGATACACAGAATAACATTCACATTGTCACAGAGTGGATAGCAAATGATGTTAGTGCTACAAAAATAAGGTAAAAAAATTAATGTCGTGTTGTTGTCAAAAAAAATACATGCCATAATGATAATGATTCCATTTATATTAGCTGCACCCCTGGGCGTCTTCACTTTTGATACGGCAAGGGATCAGAAGGCACTTTTTAAAAAAACCCTGGGGCTCATGTCTTGTTTGAGAAACAGCCAAATGTGCATTACAACACTTTGATATTTATTTTAAAAGTTAAACTACTGTGAATCCTCTATTAAGCCCCCCGGAGGGACTTATTTATTTCAAGCCCATTTCAGAGGGTTAGGGTTAGCGTTAGGCTTAAGAGACGGGGGGGCTTATTTAATTTAGAAAAGATGATGGTATCAGATCTCGATAAAGAACTATAATACAAAGGGGAAAAGCTCAAGTACAAGAAGTTTTAGGTCATGCAGCCGAGGATCAGAATCTAATGTGAACTTCCAGCTCGTAGATAAACCATTCCGGATCAGTCCACACAACGTTTTACGGTGGCGATTGATTAATAGTCTACCATTTATTACTGAAGAATAATTATGGGTGGGGATGGGGGGGCTTATTAACTTTCTTCCCCTGAAAAGGGTAGACTGCAAAACAGTCCTCATTTTTGCGTATTCAAGTACGCACAAGCAGTCAAACAAAAGGTCTAGAACAAGGCTGAAAACAGAGAGCGAGACTGGGGAGAGACACTGAAAATACGTGTTTTGAAACAACAGCCGCACATTCTACAATTTATCCGAAGCCCTTGGCTCTTTCATCTTTCTCCCTCTTCGAGGAGCAGGCACAGGCTTTGCTGTCGTACTGCCACTTCCACTCATTTTTGATCCTCCACTATATATACTACATTTCACTATATACACTACATTTCACAGAGAAGCAATGCTATAAACTGCTTTAGAATTACTGGATTACAGCGTCACAGTTAGAAGCCAAGTGCAGACAATAACACGCGCTTTTCTCCCTTAAAATCAGTCAGCGAGTGTATCAAATTCAAAAAAGAGTGCGGAGTTGTGAACAGATTTTTGACAACCTTTTTTGAACCCCTGATCGGAACAGACTCGTTGTGTGGAAAACGGACAGTCGGTTTTTTTTTCTCTCGCCTCACACACCCATAATATAGGGCGTGTGAGACTCGCGCGCTTTGCCACGTAAGACTCTTACGCCACGCTTTGCCGATTTCTTTACAGATTTCAAGAAAAAAATTGACTCTTTTGCAGTCTATGAAAAGGGGGCCTTATTAGAGAGGGAGGGGGCTTACTTGAGAGGGGGGCTTAATAGAAGATTTATGGTAACAATTTTACCGTGACATGATATTAATTTGAGGAGGACTCGGAAAAAAAATCCGAGTCCCAGATGGGATTTGAACCCACGACCCTCCGTGATCTAGTCGGATGCTCTAACCACTTGAGCTACTGGAGACTCTATGGTGAGCAAGGGCCAATTTGTGGGTCTCGACTGGAACCGCATCACGCGGCTACACAGCCAAGTAATGATAGGCCCACAAGAAGTCAAGAACTCACTAACAGCATCGCGCTGTCACCTTAAAGCATATCAAAGATGCGGCCAACCAACCTCCAAAGTGAGTATATTAAAGATGAAACAACAACAACATGATATTAATTTGAGGAGGACTCGGAAAAAAAAATATTTTTTTTGGCCCTTGCTCACCATGGAGTCTCCAGTAGCTCAAGTGGTTAGAGCATCCGACTAGATCACGGAGGGTCGTGGGTTCAAATCCCATCTGGGACTCGGATTTTTTTTCCGAGTCCTCCTCAAATTAATATCATGTTGTTGTTGTTTCATCTTTAATATACTCACTTTGGAGGTTGGTTGGCCGCATCTTTGATATGCTTTAAGGTGACAGCGCGATGCTGTTAGTGAGTTCTTCACTTCTTGTGTGCCTATCATTACTTGGCTGTGTAGCCGCGTGATGCGGTTCCAGTCGAGACCCACAAATTGGCCCTTGCTCACCATAGAGTCTCCAGTAGCTCAAGTGGTTAGAGCATCCGACTAGATCACGGAGGGTCGTGGGTTCAAATCCCATCTGGGACTTGGATTTTTTTTCCGAGTCCTCCTCAAATTAATATCATGTTGTTGTTGTTTCATCTTTAATATACTCACTTTGGAGGTTGGTTGGCCGCATCTTTGATATGCTTTAAGGTGACAGCGCGATGCTGTTAGTGAGTTCTTCACTTCTTGTGTGCCTATCATTACTTGGCTGTGTAGCCGCATGATGCGGTTCCAGTCGAGACCCACAAATTGGCCCTTGCTCACCATAGAGTCTCCAGTAGCTCAAGTGGTTAGAGCATCCGACTAGATCACGGAGGGTCGTGGGTTCAAATCCCATCTGGGACTCGGATTTTTTTTCCGAGTCCTCCTCAAATTAATTTTACCGTGAATAAATTATTTACTTAATAATGGTGGAGAATTTTTGAAACTCACTAGTCTATTCAACATCGATAGCTTCTGTCAGCTGTCACTTTCATTAATAAGCTTCTTCTACATCTGATTCAGAAAGACAAAAGGATCTTTCTTGGGGGTCATAATTGTTGGCTGATTTGCTTATGGCTTGATATTCTACTTGATCTCATTGTAATATTGTCTTCATTTCCTTTTTGTCAGGAGGTCTTTAAGAAGAGGTGAAAGTGTGAAATATTTGATACCGGATGAAGTGATTGACTACATTAAAGCAAATAACCTGTACCCTTCTACAAAGTAAACCATTTGCATTGCAAAAATGACTTTCCAGTAAAGTAGTTTAAATGTTCCAAATTGTTGCAATGAAATAAGGTCCTAAAGAAAGTCTTGATCCCAAATGATGATTATTTATTTTATGTAACACCACAGGATATCATCCTTAGACTGGATAGAACTTCACTACCAATCAACAACAAGCTTATTTGCATGACCATACAAGCACATACAGTATTGCAAAAGCTATTTTTAGGAATCAAAATTTTATTACAACACAGGGCAATTACGTTACTTTGATAATAATTTGTCATGAACATCAAAACAAGCTGAAATGTATTTTATGAATTGAATATTGACAAAGTAATTAGAAGAGTTCATCAGTTCATTTATCAAACTGTTTATAGGTAACTGGGTAATATTTGGAATCAGAGTCATGACTTTATAGTAAAATTCATTTCTAATCATAGAGTATGTAGGGCATTGGCGTCTTCCATTACATTGCATCCACAAAAAGGGCAATGCCTATTATCCTTCGTAGTAATACTAAATAGAAGTGAAATCCTTTTGTCAGTTAGAAGATTTGAAGTTCCATTTCTAAGAAACTAATGCATTACAGAGCCCCATCCTTTGGACATTTGTCCAAACTTTCAAATATCGAAAAAAAAAAAAAGAGTCAAGGTACTTATTGAAGTTTTAACCTTTCATACCTCCTTAATAATACAGTGGTTGTTATCTGCTGAACAGATGTGGGTTTATTTATGCAGAGGAAAAACAATAAAAATCTTGTTTTTGTTACTTTTGTAGTTAATTGTGAATTTCTGCTATCAATCCTGCTATCTGAATGCATGAAACAGTCTGCTTACAAGAGACACTTAAGTATGTTTATTTCTTAACAGTTAATCAGGATCAGTGCAACATTCCCTCCCCGAACCCAACGTTTTTCTGTAGGCAGTTTACCAGAGTCTCATTCTAATCCATCAATTATTATTATCAATTATTACTATAGGGTAGGGAGACAAAAGAAATAGTGGCAGGGGCAGATCCAGGATTTTTTTTTTTTAGGAGGGGGTGCACTCGTCTCTTGCTCTTCTTCAACACCAATAAACCACATAGTTTTTTTTTTTTTTGCAGAATACCAGTTGTATTAGAAATACGCAGGTCATCTCGGAGGGGGGGGGGGGGTACCCACTGCACCCTACCCCTAGCCCTGGGAGGATCAACCTAGGTTAAAAAATTTTAACCTGAAAAATCATTTCATTTTGACCTGTAACAAACACAATGTTCTTGGGACAAATCTAAGGTGAATCTTACAATTGTACTGAAGGTAAACATCATCTGGTATTTCTAGAGTTGGACGTTTTGCAGTCCTTGTGTTTTCAACCACCCACATGGTATTAGCAAAAACAACCTTTAATTAGGTAATTTAATTTGCCAGTAAAGCTGTTGTTGTCTTATGAGGCCAAAACCAATATTGCCAGGACTATGCTGGAAATTACACTTTTTAAAGTCTTATTAGATGGATCTATGTTGAGCAAAAATATGTGTTCAAATAAGGGTGCTCGGCAACAGAACTCCTCCAGCAGAGCCAAATCTCCTTGTGATGGGTAAACTTTTTAAAGGTCAGGTAATACGGGCAAAATTTCCACACAACTTGTCGCACAACATTGTTGCACTGCAAGTTGAAAAGCGTTGTTGCCCGTATTACCACCCTCGCTCCCAACTTGTTATGCAACAAATTTCGATGTTGCAAGTTGTGGTAATATGTTGCGCAAAGTAGACCTGAGTTCTACCTTTTGCAACAAACTTTCAATTTTATCATGTGCATCACAACTTGCTACACCTCACAACACTTGTGATTGGTCAATTCTCCCACACCAAAAACAAGGGAAAGATGGTGAGTAAGCGCACGCTTGACCTCGAGCATATCTGATTTGGGCAGGAAGTAAACATGGCCGAGGTTGTGGAGGTTGAGAATGTTGAGACCCAGGAATAAGTATCGGCTCCTGTGAGGCCCAAGATTGTGAATTTATTAGTGAAAAAATATCATAGGCCCAAAGAAAAGATTTGTGCAAAGAACTTGAAAAGCACCCATGTCTGTGGGAAACGTGTGGACCAGAGTATAAAAACAAGCCACGGAGGCCAAGAGCTCTGGATGAGTTATGTCAAAAATTTAACATCTCACTTAACTGTCTTAAAAAACAACTACACAGCCTTAGAACGGCATTGACAAGGGAAGTACAAAAAGGGACCACAGAAGGTCAACAAGCCATTTTGTTTGCTGACACAAAAAAACACTGTTGACCAATCAGAACACATGATTTTCTTTAAGAGCCGCAACTTGCAACATCGAAATTTGTTGCGTGACAAGTTGAGAGCAAAGATGGTAATACGGGCAACAGCCCTTTTCAACTAGCAACGCAACAATGTTGCGAGATAAGTTATGCGAAAATGTTGCCCGTATTACTTGACCTTATGTGTTACAATGTTTTTCAGTTTCAGAAATGAAGCAGCTTACATTAAATTCTAACCTAGGAATTATGACACTAACTACACCAGAACAACGAACAAACAACATTATAAGCATTCAGCTTTTGGATGGGTTAGAGAACAAGCAATACATTCCAAGCTGAAAACAACGGTTGATAAAAGATGCAGTGTAAAATGCAGACTGTGAACTGACTGTGGACCATTGTTTTTTGGGTACAACAATGGGACTATTGTTGTCACTTTCTCATTTGCATGGTGAAGACAGTAGTCCACAGTCTGCGTTTTACACTGACCAGTTGCTAAAAAGTAATTTTCCATTGATAACAATTGGGGCTACAGACTTAAAACAAAAACCTTTATTTCCTTCAAACCTATTGTACTTTCTTTTTTGCTTTGCCACAATACATGACTTCTGATAGACCTCCCTGGAATAACTGAAGCACAGACAGACTGTAATACAGACACTAATCCCAACATTTATTTTTGTAAGTTTGGCAAGTCTTTTACTCATCTTTAGCAAACTTCCAACAATAAATAATCTTTTAAATTAACTCCCTGTACAAGCTTGGAGAAATACATCAAAAATATGATATGTAGAATTGAACCAAATGGCTTTCATACACAATACTGTTAAAAATATATTAATATTTTTATCTAATTTACAGTGACAAACATGTCTCCAAAATTAATATCCCAAAGAAAAATGAAAAAAAAAAATGAGACTTTTGAAGTAAATAAAATATTGGCTATTGCAACTCCAGTATGTACATGTTAATGCAGATAAAGAGCTTTTACAGTTAATATGGACACAGAAATTTTTAGCAGCTCTGCAGATTTTTCCCAGAAATCTGTCAGGCCAAAACGTCAAAATGAAAAATGGTGAATCCTTCAATATTTTTCATTTGAAAGTCTTTGTCAAACTATTATTGTACCCAAGTGGCTAAAAATCAAAATCAGCCCCTATAGATTTGACTAACAAGAATGAGAAAGAATTTAGAAATCTGTCCTAAAGTTATTCTCCTAGAACTCTGACTCTTTCTTGCTGATCAAGTTGCCCTCTAGCATACAGTGACTTAATGTGGATTTCCACTGTCGCGTAACTTTAAGGTGCATAAACAGAGGCAATGTATGGAAAGTCACGTGTACACGTAAAAGTTGAACCTCGCTCAACGAACATACACACACAAAAATTTTGAGACAGTGAAAATCCACCCTAAGAAAAAATAACACTGGTGTGAGGATTACATGAGGCACACAAACTTGGATAAAAAATCCAATCCATAAAATAAAATTAATGCCATTGACATGCAAAATAATACTCAGTTGAAGATCTACATACATGTAAAGAGATTTCAAACAATATTTTGACAATTCCTTCCTTTAATGCATATTTGCAGTCTAGGCTAATGGGGCACAAAAAAATTTGTAGGGCAACACAATCTTTCCTCATTAGTCTTGACTGCATTTGTTTACAACAATCGGCTCTAAAACAAGGGTCAATTTAATAAAACTTTTACAGACTGTACAATAGTTACAAATGCAGCTATTGTTTTATGGTCTGAAAACAATAGCACTTTACACTCATAATTTTACACTTGTAAAAATTCGATTAAATTGACCCGGTAATAACTAGTGCCTAGAGTTCAAAATATATTACCCTGCCTAGCAAGTATTCCTACCTGTAACACGATGCAAAAACAAGCAAAAAAAGAGGGCTGGAATACAATTAATTAATTAAATATCTTGAAATTTCTGGGAGCTGCCTTCTGAACCCTTTTAGACCCCAGTATCCAGATACAAACTCTGCAGACTGATCCTCTATACATCCCCTTAGAGAATCAGTTGAGAGAATTTGTTTACAGATCAAAGCATAACCATTATTAATTCTCATAACTTATGTATTGATGACATTAGGAGAAAATTAATGTTGGACACTCTTGGGTCTTTAAGAGTTCAGAAGCTTCTAGTCGGGGGAAGAAGGAGAAATAATATCGAACCTCTTGAGGGTTACACTGATTTGGATAGTACAATCCATAGTCAACCTTTCACCTTCTGGGATGTAATGCAGAATAACAACTTGCTCATCACATAAGAGATTACTGCAAGATGCAGACTAGGGCTTTACCCTCTGAGTTGATTGCTGTATTGTACAGTACCACAGGGAGTGTTCATGATTGACAATCTTAAGCTACCTGTACACAGTATACATGAAAGAGCTGCTTTCCACTGAACTTGACATTGGTCCGAGTAAACTGTCTGAACTATTGTAGCTGCAAGACAGGGATTTTGCAGAACTTACATCATCAGACTCACAAGTTGTAATACTTATAGCAGGTGAGGGTATGTCCCAGTTAGCAGACATCAAGGCACATTTTTCACTTGAACATACATATTCCACATTGTCTTCACTTGCATTTGTAAGTTCGTGAGTGTCTATAAGCTCCTCAACTGAAGCATGCTCCCCGTATTTTCCGTCAAGAAATCCATCTATTTCCTGTACTGGAAGCTGAGTTTGTAAGAACAAGTGAAGTCCAGCAAATGAAAGGAAGTCATCAACTTTAACAATCCTAGCAAAAAAATATCAACAACATGACATTATTTAACTCTCAGAGAAAAGGATTTTCTATTCAATAGTGTTTGAATTGTGTCATACACATTGTAAAAAGCTCTGCTGGCTTTATCCCCAACAACCTCTATTTTGAATATCTAGAACGTTTAGTTCACTAAACAAAAGAAGAGAGCAAGCGACGGCAAAGATTTGACAACTGGCCATCAAGTGTACCAGCAGAAGTTCAAAAATACTTTAGTACATATTCTACATGCACAAATTATTAGACAGAGTGGGTGCAACGATTTCTTTAGCTGATCTGAGTTCCCATATAAAATGGGTTTAATCCACTGGATAATGTAAAATTGGTTTACAGAAGGGACTACTACTTATCCATTGGGGAACGATATTATTTATCGGGTGAAAGGGGCTATCCAACCTTTGAAGAATTGGGGCAAGATGAACGAGGACTGGACAACTAGAAAAAGGATGTTGTACGATTTAGCAAGTCAAGCTTATGAATACATACCACACTACTATAGCACAAACATTGTTTCTGGAGAATAAACAGTAGCCTTTGGTTCACACAAAAATGCTCTCTGTAAAATGAATTTTTATCTCTTTTACAACTCACTCTATTAAAAAATCCTGTAATCCTTGTTGTCTTGCGTCAACCACTTCTTTACTAAATCTTCCAAAATAATTCTTGGGGGGAAGATCTGGCACGGTTCTGTTCCTGAGAAGACAAAACAAACATATTAGATTGAGTATCATCATAAATACTTTCCATGAAAAAATATCAGGACATTTTCAAGGAAGACCCCTGTGACACAAACAATATTGCCATTGAAAAGAAAAAAAAGGACTTGCCTTATAATGAAACGCAAACTGTACATACCATATTTATGAGTAAAAAAGATATTTCTCAACTAAATTGCATCTTAGTTATTTAAGACCTAAGTCATTTAGATGTGTCATTTAAATGGACAGTTTGTGTCTTATTAGGATGCACCTTATAAAAGATGTCTCATTTTTCATCATCTAATTGGCACTCAATGTTCTTTACCCCTATTATCATAGTAGGCCAGGACACCGAAATATTACTTTTTTATACCAACAAGGGGGGAAGTAACATGGACAAAGAATTTGACAAAGAATTTGAATGTGTTAGTTACAAAAAATTGCCGTTCTCTCCTTGCCTTTTCAACGCCTTCCTCAAAAGTTTGCCTGGCTCGCACGTAACATGCTTGCAGCACGGCAATCCTGGGGGACTACTAGCAGTCTAAAAATTTTGACACTGTGAATGCTGGCATCAAAGTATAATCCCAGATTGTTGGAAAAAGAGAAGTTTTATGAGAAGTGCCATTTTTGTTGCCTTACTTAGGAGGCTTGAGCTAACACTGAGCACAAAATTTACATCAAGAGTAATAATTTGTATGTATGCGAGCACACATACAGTGGAACCTGTATAGATCAAAGTCCTCTTTTTGCCCCAGCAATAGTAAAATGTATGGAGAAGAACCTTGATACAATGAAACCTCAATGTAGGGAACAGATTTTCTCAGTCCCTTGGCCTTTCGTCATATCAAGGTTCCACTGCACAAGAAGAACAGAAGGTTTTGAAATTCTCCTTTTTTATAATACAAATAATTATTGTATGCTTTTTGTGGCTGCCCTAACTAGTAAAAAAGCATAAATCTTATACTTGTGCCATAAGGATCCTCCTATTGTGGACATTGCACCCAGGGGTAAATGTGTAAACCATTCAACCCTTTAGCTCTTTTTTATGGAAATCAGATATTTCCATCTCTCCACCATCACTTACATTCCAAATCCGTTTATCTCAGTACTGCACAATTTTGCTCTGAGCCAGCAGAAATCGGAATACCTCCGTCTCACACTAGAAAATTTTCTGAAGAAAGCTTTATTGTTGGTCTGAAAGAAAGAAAGCCATGTTTAATTGACCGCAAAAATTACAAGTATTTAAGCCATCTTCAAGAATGCGTTAGATTATTTTTACATAAGCTCATGTTAGCTGGATGAATAACGTAAGACGTAAATTTGCCCTTACAAATGGTTAAGTTAGCAATGAAGTTACACAGAAGATGAGCACCAGCATGATAGAACTTTTCCTCTATAAGCCTTGGCTCATTTATACACGAGTGAAAAAAAAATTAGCGCCTGATGTTAGTGAATTATCTTCATAGCCAAGAAGGCCTCGTATAGCCTTCAGCGAGGGTTCGTAGCAGAAATGCAGAGAAACAGAGAAACTTACCTCGATAGTTATCTCGTAGTCGACAAACTTTTTAGTATTGCAACCATGAAGTTTAGGTTGAGTGACCTTAACTTTCACAATCTGAGGGTAAAAATTCAAAAACACTGGACGTTACGTAAACGCCAACCGTACACAAAAGACATGAAGTAAGTTCATTTCCAAAATTTGCTACAAATTAAAATTTCAATCTACTATCTATCGATCCATATGTCGCCCTAGAAAAAAAAATTAAATGACTTGTACTTTGCAATAAAGGCTTGATCAAAATCAGTTTCTTGAAAGCTAAATTTGATGAGAGCGCGCGCCAAGCTGATGAAATACAACGACATGTTTACCTTCGCTTTCAATCGAAAACGAAATTTTACACACCTCCGTATCCTCCACCGGCGTTATAGTCATCGTGTTACAATTTTTGTCCCCGGTACGAGGTCATATGATGATTTTTACGAAGAAAAAGAACAGACTTGTGATCAAAAATCTCCAACAAGGAACTTTCACATGAAAGGACACTAAAACACTACGCCGGTGTCTTTTATAATTGTTTGGCCTGACGCAATCGGCACAAGTGAGGCACGTGATGACGGCACATGACTTTTGACCAATGTCCAACCTTGCGTTACATAGAGCGTGACAGTAACAGGTGCTAAAGTCCCTTTCAAAAGATTTCTCATAAATTTACGTATTCCACAGTCAAAAAATTACCAGGCAAATTTTCAAAATTCCCTATTAAAAAAAAAAACAGGAGAAATCCCAATATGAGGAAACCGTTGACTTTTAACTCAAGTATCAAAATACACTTAGCGAATAAAGGATTTTGTGACAAAATGTCAGTCACTTTCAAAAAATAAATGTTACAACAATAGTTATTTTTGGACAAAATAATACTAAAATCTGTTATTTCCAGAATAACGTTTGCTGTAATTCTGATCGAGAATAGCAGAATCTTATCGTGATCCGCTTTACGAAGTATTAAAATTCTTATTGACTGGCTGTGTATTAAAACTGACTAAGAGGAAGTGACCAGTGACCACGAAAGACTGTATACTGAAAAATAACTCAATAAAAATAAAGATGGACTGAAAGGATGGAATCTCTCAGTAATGAAACAAACCTTTGAGGATCCCGGTTTTGATCGAGCTTTATCATCCCTACGATCTCTTGGCGGCTCCGCGGCCTCTGCTTGTGCTTCTCGCTTGGTCTCGCTTGCATCACAAGATTTCATTTCTCGGGTGGACTCTTGTAGACGCAGTTTTTTGTGATCTCTTTGCATAACACTGTTGTCATTTCAGTGAAAACTGAAAGGAGCGAATCAGCCAGCGTTCAATCCCTTTGGTGGTATAGTTAATGTTTTGAACCCCGTAATTTTCACTTTTTCATGTGCGGAAATTGGCATCCGTCACGATTGTAATAGATTGCTCGGGCCTATCACTTTCTCCACTTCCGGTACGCTCTCTTGGCCACTGCACAGGCTCCCCAGTGAGGTTCGCCGTCGACTTGTGGAAGATGGGAAGTAATAGAGACTTTTATCCCCCTTCCTATAGCTACTCTCCCGTAATGCTTGCTTCCATCTTATTGCAAGTACATGCGAAATGCACTATACCAGCCTACACCTTACACGCAATCGGCGTCCACGCGAAAAACGGGAACCGAGGACGATTATATTATACCTTAGTTTTAAGCGCCCTCTCATTAGCTCTCAGCTAGTACCAAAATATAAATAAGAACGCTCTTAATAGCGGTGAGTCTTGCTTGCTTGAAGATAAGTTACGTTATCAAAGGCGCTGGTGCTGTTACGCTTTTTTTCGTTTTCAATAAAAAACGAGTGTTATATGTCACAATGTAAATACTCAAAACGCGCAAATTGCAAGGAGAGACCCCGGAGAGACATGCCGCACATCTTAGCTTCACGCCGATTTGAGACTTTTGAAAACCTTTTACATACTAGTATTGATATTGCTCCAGTGTTCCTTGGGTGCCAGAGGCTTCTCATTTCCGGTTTCGGTTAAGTCTTAAAAAGCGACCTGGCTGTTTTATGGGTTATACCACAGGTAGCCCAAGCTCGAAATATGAGCATCGGCGAGCATCGGCATTGTTGCGTAACATTCAAAATATTAGGATTTGTATGAGAAAAAAACCTATCGTTTCTGTATCCTACGAAAATGAAAGGATTTCAATAAAAAACAGCTTACCTTACTTAAAATGTGTGTTACGTCTCTACTGTGTAGTCCCCGGGCCGATTTATGGCCATTTTATGGGTTTTTATGTAAACGGTTTTCTCTCTATATAAAGGTTTAGAGAAAACCGTTTACATACTACTAAACCCACCTGACCCATAAAACGGCCATAAATCGGCCCGTGGACTACACAGAAGAGACACATAGGTTACAGAAACGATAGGTTTTTTCTCCATACAAATTCTGGGCCACCTGTCATTCGACACTTGACTTTTTAAAGACCAAGCTTAAAAAATCGATAGTGAGACCAACGTTGGAATACGGTTGTGCTGTATGGGATACGTATAGAGCATATCAGAAATCATGGCTCGAACAGGTTCAGCGCAGGACAGCACGCTTCGTAACGTAACGAAAACGTACACGAAAGAGGAGGGATGCGTAAGCAAGACCCTAAAGCAACTGAATTGGCCAACTCTCGAAGTAGCTGAACTGACACTGATGTACAAATGTGTTACCAACCAGGCCGCTATTGATATCCCCTGCTATATGTACAACATCAGTCTTCCTTAAAAACCAGAGCACCTCATCCACTGAAATTTATTCCACTTCAGCCATTCTGTGACACGTACAAATACAGCTTCTGGCCGAGAACTATCATTGACTGGAATAGCCTGCCATCTGATAGACTGTTCACAGTCCTCTATTTTTCCGTAAGATCGTCGAGATCAAGCTTTTTGCGTTACGGGCTGCCATCTTGCATGAGTGTCAAAACCACTTATGGGACGGGGGCGGTTTGGGAGGAAGCGAGAAAAACAGATCCCCGACGCCCGCCCCCTTGGTACATTTGAAAATCAAGATGGACTCCATTAACGGTAAGACGCGCTATATTTCCACGATCTCACGAAAAAATAGGGGACTGTGACCAGTTTAGCCATCTGATTATTTAACAATGGATTCAACTGCAAAATTTAAAGCCACCATCTTTGACTACATTTTTTCAGTATGATGTTTACCCCTTTCGATTTACTGTATTTTTATTTTTATAGTTCCTAGTACGCTAGTGGTAGCACTTTAGTTGGGGACTGGCGAATGTGCAAGATGATATATGTAAATGTATGTAAAGTAGAGTGCGTGATAGTCAAGTACAAACCAGTATAAACACATCCTTGACACATACGTAACGTCAGACGGATAGCTGAAGTTATTTCCACTAGAAGTCGTTAAATCAGTGATATCTCAAGTATTTATAAAGTACAACGTGACGTCACATCTTAACAACTGCGAAAATCTTTCAATTAAAACAGTACAAACAAGAAAGTGAATCTATTTAACCGTACTGTTCCAGTAATTGCGACAATATTCTGAGAAACGCAACGCCTCAATACACCACAAAACAGGATTTTCCCCTATGATATTTCCTCATCGAGGTATTTACTTTTCAATACACGTGCATAATTACACGAAAAGGGGGAGCCCGTATCGGGGAAAATTACATCATTGTCAAACAGCTAAAAACGTGATCAACTTACATGCGTCATTTCAGTCACCGCCGAATATAAACCGCATGCTCGTCACAAGACTCATTTGCATACAACGAAAGTCGTCACGATTCTTATCCCCAGTAGACTGCGAGCAGTCTCTTATTTTTCTTTGCGAGGTTACTGCACGCGAATCCTAAGCAATCCGTTATTGCAAAAACAACGTCGTGGTTTGCAATCGCGCTGGATGAGATAAGAACTAGACGGATTTTGAAAGAAAACGCGGGTTGCAAGCAGCCTATATCCCCAGTTCCACGATCTCCGCTAGGAACGCCTGGGACCATGGCCGACCATATGGGGATGCACCCTCGGAAAAAAAAACGGCCTGCATTTTTAGAGTCTAGCTCTGCAAGCTCGACTAATAAGTATCCTAATTTTTCGGACCCTAAAATGTTTGCATATTACTACAGCGAAACTTTTCGCACAAAAATTAATTGTTTGAACGACAGTTTGGTTCCTTGGCGTCCGGCTAGCACCAGACTATATACTTGCACACAATAGGCTATTTCTGAATTGCCCAAGCCTTTGCTTTAACGAAGGCTATGGTGCGAAGCCATTGATATCAAAATGACTTTTTATTCGCATGCAAATAAAATTAATTTTTACAAGAAACGATTTGTCTCGTATTGAAAGTGAAAGTTTTTGGAACTCGGAGATGGCCAGGAGCGATCAATTGACATTCCCTTTTTTATCGTTTAAGTCTAATACATAGATTCATCTAGAGCAGGATCCCATAACTGAAATGGCCTAACAGCGGGACTTCAAGCGGGCGCGAAGTCCGCGCGAGCGGAGCTCCACGCCTAACAAAATTTAGCCTGCGTAGCAAGCGTTTCCGTTTGGTTTCGGAGCAAAGAAAGACCGAGGAATGGGATTCTCGGTTTTGGCCGCGCGAGAAATGAAACAAGAGCCAAGAAATGAAACGCTTGCTACGCAGGCTAAACAAAATTTAGTAATCTATCCATCCATGAAATTTGGGTAATCACGTGACCGTACGCCCGTCTGTCTTCACCACAGGGAAACCAATGTGAAATGTCAAACTTTCTAGCTAGTGCGGGAGCCTGAAACCTGTGTTTAACTTGATAATAGACATCCATATTATGGTTAATTAACAGCCTTTAAAACAGGGTATCCAATGAACAGAGTCACATAACGGTATCGCGGGCTCTGGTGCCAACTCATGAAGGTCACGTGTTGTTTTTGAAGTTTTCCCCTGACCAGTTGTTAGGTTTAAATTTATCGAAGGCTCAATTTTATGTTTTTCACTCATATGATTCTCTCCTAAAGTTAAGTATAGATTTGAGGATTTCTTTGCAAAGGTTTTAAGTTCATTGTCTGAAGTAAATGTAGAATGTATAAACGGGAGCTTCGCTTTTAGCTCTAGCTGAATCTATTAGTATTAGGCTTAAACGATAAAAAAGGGAATGGCAACTGATCGCCCTGTTGACCAACAATTACAGTTTGGATAAACCTATGGAATTAATCAAGAAAATGAGGACGGCGATGGTGTTTCTACCTCTTCTTGGGTTAAAAGGAAGCAAAAGGTCGCTCTCCTCTGCAGAGGCTCCCGCTGGGTATCCCAATAAAAATAGCAATAATCGAAATATACCAAGCGCGCGGGGGACGATGGGGAGAGGGAAAAGACGCCTTTCTTCTTTCTTCCCCTTTTCTAGCGTGCCTTGCGCGCTTCCCTTTTCTTACTCCTCAGCCTCCCTATGACACAAGAGGCCTCTGCGGAGGAGAGACGCAAAAGGCCAATCAACGCCAAGCACGGTGTATCTATCACAATAGGATCGCAAATTGTTGACAAAGAATGAGAGAGGGGGCCACTCAAATTTGCTCGGAAAATAAAGACATGGCGGCGATCGCGAAAGTCACCAGACGTTATTAGGGGGGATCACTTCCGTGAAGTAACATTCAAAGAGGGGATCGGATAAATTTCACCCAAATAGCCCCAAATCCTTCGCCATCTCCCAGGCGATAAATAATGACCGGTCCTTAATAGATTGCTTTAAAATCGCTGAGTATTTCGTTTTTTTGCAATTATTTATAGGTCATAAAATTGATTTCTTGTGTCTTTGACAGAAACGTGCCTGGATTTATTGCGACCATTTATTAGTCGCGTGTTTCAATTAATCCTTCTTAAGTTATTAATTGTTTTCATAATAATAAGACAGAGTTCTCCCTCGGGGTTTTTAATGTAGAGCTGAGCCGATTTCTGTGAAAATGTGGGCTTGATAAGTCGCATATTGGACTGACTAACAGCGCGTGAAACAGTTAGTCGTTTCCTAGAGATAGAACGGAGAAAACGATTTTGTAATAGTCAGTAAAAACTGAAATAAAGCGTTTTCAGCTCCACTTTGTCTATGTGTGTGTTTGTATGTGTGTGTTAATCACCCACGAACTTTTCGTCGACGTTTCCGCACAAGTTTCGCAACAGCCCAACACTAATCTTGACCGAAATGTCAATTTGAAACGAAAAAGACAGTGTACAATATGGCGATTTTCCACACCGTAATTTTTAAGGAGTTATTATAACTCCAAAAATGGAGTAAAAATTTGAGGTACAGGATAACCCCTTTTTTGGGGTTATTTTAACTCCTAATTTAACTCCGAATTTGGGGTCATTTTTACTCCTGAAAAAGAGTTCTTTTTACTCCCACTCTGGAGTTAAAATTACTCCGAAATGGGGTTATTTGTACCCCTTACATGGGTTGTTTTTACTCTTTTTGGAGTTAATTTAACTATGAAAGTGGAGTAAAAATTTTAGGTACAGGATAACTTCTTTTTTGGGGTTATTTTAACTCCTCAATATCTGGGGTCACTTTTACTCCTGAAAAAGAGTTCTTTAAACTCCTTTTTGGAGTTAAAGTAACTCCACGAAAAATAACTCCACTGTAACGAGTTAAATTAGCCCCACTAGAGGAGTTATTATAACTCCCTGAAAATTACAGTGCAGACCAAAGCCAATCGTTTCGCTCTCTTGCTCGCGCGAGCCATTGTTGACAAGGCTGCGAATTACGCGAGACACCAAAAGTAACTACGTCATCATTGGATCGTTCTGGCTGCGAACTAAGCGATGGACCATTTATACGAGCGGTTCGCGTCTTATGTAAACCGTGCTCGTAAAAATGGTTCCTTTCGCGTCTGACGTAAGTAGGGCCAGAGTGAGCCGAGGCTTATTTTCTCTCTCATAAACGGCACTATTATCATCTGTTGCTAGTTTTCACTTTCACACCATCAAAAAATAAAGATCAAAACTGTTAAAAAGATATAGTCCAGAACCTTGGAAATGAAAGGAGATAAATATCCTATGATCCTCACCAAGATTCAGGTCAGTGCAATACTTCATATGCGAGATATTCGCAGAAATTATTTGGCCAAATTTGTCTGATGGCTGATGGACCCAATTTCAGCCTTCCATCTTCCATCCCCGAAAAGGGTCTACGCCGATATAAACTTTTCATTTTGTTCTTTCTTATTCAGATGTCTGATAATCGCCGTGACGGAAAGAAACTAACCGTTAGCTCCAGAAAGCCAAAGCAACCGTAAACTCTAAAGTCAAAATGCCCACGGGAATAAGAATGTTTCAGTGTCATCTTTCCTTTTACGATGAATTGCTGCACTGATCTTAAGTTTTTTTTTTTACTTTCAGGTAAAATGTAGTTTAGAATACGATGCTTTATCACTAGGTTGGCTTAGAAAATCGAAGAAAATCCCCAAGCAAAACCAGTTATTTTAAGCAAGTTTTCAAAGTTCTTATAATAAGGGGGACAGCTTAGTTGATCAAACGTTGATTTCAAAGGAATTGGATAATTGTAGAACAATTCAAGGCAAATCCGTAAAAAAACAGAAGACAAACGTTAAAACGGCCACTAACAGACAATCATTTCAGCCGTATTCTAACTGGGTGGCCATTGTTGTTATAAATTGGCTAGAGAGGCTCTGCGTGAGCTACAGAGGCAGCTCGGGTTGACTGGTGTTAGAACAAAGGAGATTGGAACTAGACTGAATACGAGGCTAAAGTCATTCTTTGAATTACGGTATTTTTAGGAAAAGCCACTGCACGTGAAGTTCGCGTTGAATGGTATTAGAACAAAGAACATTGGAACTAAACTAAATATTGAAGCTAAAATCGCTCTCCGAATTACGGTATTTTTAAGAAAGGCCACTGCATGTGCAGTTCGCGTTGAATGGTATAGAGTGTTTTCACTCACGTGGCCAGCATCTATGCAAATTTATTGGAACAAAAGAAAGCGTTTGCATAAGAAAAGAGTTCAACTCCCAGAGGACTGGTTTGGGACACCAACATGGCCGCCGTTTCATTGTTTTGGGACACCAATATGGCCGCCGTGACGTCATGTGAAAACACTCTATTAGAACAAAGGCAATGGAACTGAACTGAATATTGAAGCTAAAGTCATTCTTTGAATTACGGTAATTTTAAGAAAAGCCACTGCTCGTGAAGTTCGCGTTGAATGGTGTTAGAACAAAGGCATTGGAACTAAACTGAATACGAGGCTAAAGTCATTTTTTGAGTTACGGTATTTTTAGGAAAAGCCATTGCATGTGCCGCACGCGTTGATTGGGATTAGAACAAAGAACGAAGGAACTAAACTGAATACGAGGCTAAAGTCATTCTTTGAATTACGGTATTTTTAGGAAAAGCCACAGCATGTGCAATTCGCGTTGACTGCTGTTAGAACAAAGGAGATTGGAACTAAACTAAATACGAGGCTAAAGTCATTCTTTGAATTACGGTATTTTTAGGAAAAGCCACTGCATGTGCAATTCGCGTTGACTGCTGTTAGAACAAAGGAGATTGGAACTAAACTAAATACGAGGCTAAAGTCATTCTTTGAATTACGGTATTTTTAGGAAAAGCCACAGCATGTGCAATTCGCGTTGACTGCTGTTAGAACAAAGGAGATTGGAACTAAACTAAATACGAGGCTAAAGTCATTCTTTGAATTACGGTATTTTTAGGAAAAGCCACTGCATGTGCAATTCGCGTTGACTGGTGTTAGAACAAAGGAGATTGGAACTAAACTAAATACGAGGCTAAAGTCATTCTTTGAATTACGGTATTTTTAGGAAAAGCCACTGCATGTGCAAGGCGCGTTGACTGGTGTTAGAACAAAGGAGATTGGAACTAAACTAAATACGAGGCTAAAGTCATTCTTTGAATTACGGTATTTTTAGGAAACGCCACTGACTGCATGTCCAGCTCATGTTGCGAGTACATTGGAAGCATGATATAAAAAAAGTTCCAAGGGACGGCTGAGGTAGTTTTTAAAAATCGGAATCCAAAACAATTCACTTTACTGCAGTTAGGGAGGGGAGAGGAGGGGAGGGGAGGGGAGGGGAGGAGGTATTTTCATTTATTATATCCGAGTTTCGTGTATACAGGGGGTAGTTTACAACGGAGCTAAGGTTTCACTGTAATAACGAACAATGACATTAAAATAATTTACAAACTTTTCCTGAATACTACGCTAAACGGCAGCACTGTAAAAAATAAATGTATTTTTATGAAAGACCTATGTAGACATAATTGACAGTGCACGTCAGACGGTCCATGTGTTGGCAAACTAAAATCGACATCTACTCGATATCATTTGAACCGTTCTTGTAGAATCACGTGCATTGTTTTGCTTCTTCAATCACTATTTGCCCAATTTTCTTTTTTTGCGGTTCATTGCGTTAGTTTCCGCTTGCTGGTTAGATAGCATGTGCTCTATTTCTTTCACCTTACGCATTCGCTCTGCGTCCCTAGAAAATAAAAAAGACAGTATTTAATTGCATGTGATAATAAAGTAGAAATAAAAAGAAGAATGGATTCAAAAGGATTGAGGTTATGTCATTCTTTTTCAGACACAATCAACCAGCATTCCTTAAACTCCCGTTCTATTTCAATACTTGCCTGACTTCTCTACTTTTCACTTACTTTTCTAGCTGTTCTTGCAGTTTTTGTTTGGCCAGGAACTTGTTGTCTTTTCTTATTTCTCGTATAGCACCCTAGCGAGTCACAAGAAGACAGAAACTGAAAACGACATTGTCGTACATGGGACATCCCTTGAAGGATGCGAAGGTTATGATTGAGAATTGTAAACCCTATGACCGGCACGCTGGCTTTGCTCTTACGTGGACAGAGTATTTTTGTTGAGAAAACTTTCGAGTTTAAAAGTTTTGGGAAAGACAATCAAATTGAATGAATGTAGACCAATGTTTTTTAGTCCATTATATTATTTGCTTCCTTGTCACCGTCTACAGAAACACTGTTCGGATAAAATTGTTGGCCAAAGTGAATTCCTGACATATTTACTGGAAAGAGGGCCTCTTTAAATAAGCACCACATTTGGAAATTATTTCTCAGCGCGCTCGCTTAACAGCAATTCAGCGATTACTGATTTTTTTTTTATTTTGACAATAACTGAGGGATTTCTCGCTCGCTGATTGGTCAAAGGTTATGGTCCAGGAGAGTTTAAACCATGGAAATGACGTCATAATAGCGCAATTTTCTTTTCTGTCTTTCAAACGCGATTTTCTAAAAAAGTTCACCCGACATGGATAGTAAAAAACTATCAATGTTATTGAAAGATAAATAAATAAATAAAACAAAAAGAAAAAGAAAAAAAACTCCCAGGTCTGCACTATAGTATAGACACAGAAATGACGTTAAAATGTTCACAGCTTTGGAGGTACGAAATTTCTCTTCTCGCGTGGAGAAATATTTTATACTACAAGAAATTTCGTATCTTCGCCAGTTTATAGCCAAAGGAAAAATATAGTCCAACCTTAAACTCCTTCTTGTACTTGTATCTCAGTTTCTGTTTTTCGTTTGATGCCTTGTTCCCTGCTCCGCGTCTTGATCGGACTTCGTAACTTCAAAACGGACGAAAACAAATGGTTTATTAGAGGAAATTATTTAACCTTTGCACAGCTAGTTGACAACTAGCTGTCCTTTGTGGCGCAACCGATTTTTAAAACGATCACATCTTCATCAGTTACCATAGCAAAATAAAATAATCAAAACAACTGCTATTAAATTTAACAAAAACGTAAATGAAAGCAATCTCGAAAGTGTAAGTGTTTCGTTAATGCGATTAGCTTGTTGATTTAGACGAGGCTTTTCCCAGTTGTCCACTGAGGAGTGGACTACACACTCGTAGACTATCTACTACACTCTAACGTCCCGAGCCAAACGCTTGCTCACGAATTAAAGCTTAGCTCCACCCAAAAATAATCCAACACCCTCCGCAGGTAAAGTTTCGCCTGGTACCTCCTTTACCAAGTTAGAGCAACAACAGCCTGCGCCACAGACAGAACTAAACCTCTGATTAAGTCCGTCTGCGTAACAGCGGCGAAATCCTTGATCAGGGTCCCCACCTGTGTACCAGGATTTGAGTACGCGCCGTGATTGGCCTGTTAAAAAAGCCATTGTCGATTTGTCAATCAGGTTGAAGAGAAATTCAAAGTGCATTTCCGGTAACTAGTTGGGTCCGTTGGGTGACGTCACTAGGCGCTATTAGAGTAAGTCTGCGGTGCACGCTAGCGAAACAAGAACGCATGCGAAAGCCCGATAAAGAATATCCCGACTTACTGTTCCTCGAACTTCGGTTCGAAAGTCTTGATAGCTTCTGGCTTACGCGCTTGTAAGGTCAAATGCTTTCTGCTCAAGCTCGCGTTGTAAATATCGTTTAGTCTTGACAAAAGGGTGCCGTGAAGCTCCTGTTTTAAAGAAATAAAAAAGTTAGAGAAGTGACCTGGACACCTCAGTAGCAATTTCAATAAGTGTCAAAAATAGTTACAGTCCTGCATCGTTGACTGGTTGAGAAATCTCATGCCATTTTCTCAGCCAATCCCACGCGTGCATTTCTGTGTCTCTGATTGGTTAACAAATCACGTGCGATTTCTCAGCCTATCAGAGATATGATACTTTCTCGACGTGTTTTCCCACGCCTAAGCATCAGTGCGTCACTGATTGGTTAAAAAAATCCCATGCCATTTTCTCAGCCAAGTTCAAAAGAGCAAGGAAAATTTGTCGTCGTGTTTTCACGTCCCATAAAACGTCATATTAGCAACTTTCGCACCTGTAGTTGGGCTGTCGAAGTTAAAGAAATTTACTTCAAAAACTCATTAATAATTTATACGGAAAAAAACAAAAGACATTAATGTTTAACGTGTCTTTATATCTGATAGAGACACGGCTAAACTGTACGTCTATTTTTTTTTAGATCAAAATAATCTAAAATCTAAATATTACAGCAAGAATGAGTTGATCTATATCAAAGATTTTAAGGCCGTGCAAAAAACTCGCAGTCGTGTATTATCAGGTTTAAAAACTCGAGGCGAAATACACACCCGCTCGTTTTTCAAACAGTGTAAAAGTGTGATGTCCGCGCAGAGTTTTTTTTGCCTATAAAAGCAATTGTTTTTGACGTTCTCGTTCCCGTATTTGTCAAGATTGCTTAAACTCCATATTGGGTGTGCTGGAGTATGCGTGCCCTGTTTTTACAGTTGACGTTTTCATTTCCATCGTCACGGTCGTTTTAGTATCCCCAATTGAAGCTGTGAAAGGAAACGTTACCTTAAATGGGGCAGGATAAAGGTTCACGGGTATTCTGCAAAATAAAACAGCAAATAAAACAACCTTAAGAGACCACTTTACAACAGGGTTCGTATAGGCTTTTTGGATCCACAATTGAAGACTTTTTCCATTTCCAAAACAATCATTTCTTTTTTCCGGACTCAAGGATATCAAATAGGTGACCAATAGAGCCAATAGAGAACTGGAAAAAGGCAGGAAACTTAAGCTTTTTCCATGATGAACTACAAAAGTACAGTTACCACTGTGCAATGCGGATACAAGAGAGTTCTGAATGTTCTCAGTCTATGATTGAATGTCTTGGCTGCGGGCAAGATTCGACCACGAGGAAAAATTCACTTATTATGAAGCACTTGTTGTAGCTCTGGAAAAAAATTGCAGAATTTTTGCACTTTTTCCAGACGTTATTTCTATTTTTACCCATTTTCCAGATCTTTGAAATTGGTTTACAAATTTCAAGACTTGTTCAGGAATTCAGGACTCTAAACGAAACCAGTAACAAAATCATTCATTAAAGGTTAAAGAGAAAAGAAAATCATGTGTGAATCTCCGATGAAAAACTTCTGGTTTTTGAATTGACAATGCATTACGTACCTCTGCAGGTGTTCTTTAACTGGCGCAAATATCTCTACACTTGCGGGGAGGTCTTGGTACATGTCGACAAATTTGTTCAAGGCAGACAGGCAATGATTTAACGCGGAAATCCTGAAATTAATACAAGTAGCAAGTAAGCATCGGCTTGATCGCCATACAGCTCATTTGCCGAACATTGATAAAGTTCGACTTTGGGGCTATTTTGGCGCAACTTTGGAAGCACGCCACTGATTCAAACGGCGTACTTGGGTAGAAAAACAAAACAAAAATTCTACCAGTCAAAAGATATCATTCTGAATTCCGTGTCGGATAGTGCGACAGCCTTTGCCGAGATAATAGTTACGTGCCGAAGAAAAACTACAGGCTATGCTCACACTATACGAGATTGCTTTTCGTGCCGACATGAAAAATAATCTGGTATAGTTTTTGGCGGCACAAATCGTTCAGACTCATTGCCATCGTGCCGGCGCGGTTAGCCGAGAGGGTTTGTTGAACTTAAATCACAGTCCTCACTCCTGAATATACTTCCGTCTTAGTGGGTTCCAGTCCTCGCTCCTACTTATTTACTTCCGCGACGGGCCGATAGGTCTTCGTACAGCATTAAAGAATGGCACAATACCTATCCGATATGAGACGCACCACTTTCTAGATCGGCGGGGCGCAGCCTCGCTCCGTCACAGAAATCGCGCCAAAATCACCGTTCTTATGTGTGAACAGAATCCCTACTGGTATGATTTTCGGGGCGGTGCAAAGGCTGTTCGGTATAGTGGAACATGGCCAAAAACTACGTAAGATTCGAAAGCCGCTATACTTCCATACCGTATCAGGGACCTTACGATCTGACAACGGCGACGGCAACGGGAACGCCACAAAAGCAATAGGTTTAATTAGCAAAACAACAACTTTGCACGTGCATCACGCTTTTTTGTACATTTCTTTGTCGTCACTGCACGACTACGACGTGAAAATGCCTAGTTTCACGATGTGCAGAGGAAGTACACAAGCGACGACGAACTTTCCTCTATCTTTCTGAACTTGAATATGGTTCTTAGGAATTCAACTTTAGGAGTAATCGCGATGAAGATTGAAAGAACGCGAATTTCACTTTTTGAGCGACGTTTTCTCTGCCGTCGCCGTCCTCGGATCTTAAGGTCCTTATTATTAAAAAAAATACGGTTCGGAACGTTAGTTGTGTGTACTTAAAGCTGGTCTAAGAGGACGTGTTTAATAACTGAAATGCCATGCAACAATTGTATGGAAGGCTTCTGGCAACTAAAATATTTAGTTAAAATGCTATCTTGTGGGCTTGTCTTTACTTTACCTGACTTCATCTGTTGTCAGTTCAGCTTCTGAGACCTCTCCAAGGGTCTTTGTTATTGGTAAAGGTTTCACAACCAAGGAGCTAAAAGATAAAGAAACCTTTGCAATTTGTTTGATGACAGCCGTTATCAAATCGTTAAAACGTTTTATTCACTAAACTATAATAACATTACATGGTAGCATAATAACATTATATTGATAAAGATGTTACAACACGTATAAGAACATTACGTTGTCCATATCACCAATGATTCTGCCCAGGAATCATCGCTGGCATGGAGGAGAATTTGTGGCGCCTAGAACGGTTTTCTAGCCCATGTGTTAACGAGCAACACGATGGCGATTGTTTCAGACTCCACTAAAACGTCCCTCGTGCTACCGAGAGGATGGTTGCGGAAGAAAAGCTGGAATAAATAAGTTTGATCTCAACGTAAGAGACCTAGGAAGGACACGTGATATACAAAAAGGAAGCATACATATACATGCTTTCATTTTCAAGATGACGGTGTCTGGTAGACAGTCGGTCAGGGAAAAAGAAGCAATCCCAACTAATTACAAACAGTCTACAGATTGGCGGCGCCAAAATAGAGATCTTTAAATAAGAAGACGACATTTGACTCAAGGTTTTTTCGCCTATTCTCAAAAAATAGACACCCCGGAAAGCTTCATTGAATTTTTTTTTTTTCACATAAAAGTTAACACGGTTGTTTTTATTGAAGGAGGTTACACCCTCCTCTCGGTCGCAAAATGATAAAATTTTTAACATTTGATAACTTGTTTCCCTAAATCTCGGCCAAAATAACGATGGTTCACGCGCGCGCACTACTTAGTATTGAGAAAATCTCGTTCTCTCAGTAGTCCTCGTCTTAGAATCGTAGAAACGTCTCTGATAAATCTTGAATCCCACAACAGTAGTAGCCATTTTAATGGGGTCGATGTTGTATCGAAATGTACTATGGGACTGTTTCGCAAAAGGAAAATTGACCCACTTTCCTGTGCAACTTCGTCATAGAGACGTACCTTTGGATTCGAGGACGAGAACGACTACGATTACGAGATTTGCCTTCAACTTTTTTCGCGTATTTTTGTCAAGAATGAGACACCCCAGAAAGCTTCACTTTACTTATTCTTCACCAAAAAGCTAGCTCTGTTATCTTTACTAAAGGAGGTCAAGCCCTCTTCCGCTACCAAAATGACGAAACGTCTAACACTTGATAACTTGATTCCGCAACTAAGACATTTTCCCTAAAACCCGTAGTAGAATGACGACGACTATTTCCCGCCAAAATGACGCTGGTTCATATGCGCGCACACCTCTTGGTCTAGGCTCAATCTCCAGCCTTGGGTGCCTTGATGCGCCCGCGTTACTTCCCTCCCGCGGGAATACCGCGGGCGCATAGAGACACCAAAGGTTGGAGACTGAACCTATACTTAGTATTGATCGTTTTCGTAGTCGTCCTAGTCTTAGAATCTAAAAGTCTGTGATAAATCTTGAACCTCACAACAGTACTGGCCCATCCTTGCCATCCGTAGCAACGGACGACAGGAAACAGTTTCAATGCCTAAATATAGTCTTCAATGACTAAGGTGGGACATTTTTTTGGAATTCAATCGATGCGAAGACACCTTTTAGCTTTTTAAAAATATCGCAAATAGCTTGACGTAACCCCTTTAAATCCGGCAATCATTTCAATGGACGAACAAAAGCCTGGGAGATGCTTTACTAACCTGGCATCTGACTGAAGTTTGAGAAGATCACGCCATTTAGTACTCTCTTTAAACGGTAGTACGAGTTGAGCTGTAAAACAGAATGGTTGGTTACTCTTGAAGGTATAAGCGAATAATTTCAAGAAGTTTGAAAGGAGCTTGTATTATAGCTATGGACTCGCCACTTTAGAAACGAGAAAGGAAACTGGGACGAGTTAACTTTCACAAAGACTTCTGGGACTTTTCAGTCTGGGACTGTTACTAAGCACAGGTTAAAAAAAAACTGGCCAGTAGCTGACCGGCGCCTCCCCAGTAACCATCCCAGACACTTGCGGGACGTATTTCGGTTTCAGTTCCCTTCTTGTTTCTAAAGTGGCGAATTGTTTGAAGCTACTATTTAAAGAGAAACGAAGACAAAATTAATTGATTTATTTACAAAACTGGTTGTCTGTCAATCCCCATGGCTGAGTACTGTAGCTAACAGACAAACTGACTGCCTCCTGTACGTGACCGACCGTCTGACTAACTAGATAGCGCTTTCATCGATAACAGTTGTTTTTACATTATATACATGACTGCCTATGGAAAGACAGTATGACTTATCAACTTGAAGGACAAAGCAAAAACACGTTGAATAAACCAAAAAGGGAGAGTGGTTGCTCATCGTTATCCTTCTTTTCAGACGGTAAGAATAACAAAGCTTACAGGAACTACATTCCCGCTGCGTAAGTTTTTGGTTACTTACGAGTGCGGCCTTCTTTGCTGGATCCCAGAAACAGAATACCACATAAGAAATTAATAGCTTCTGGTACAAGTCGCTTTGATAAAGATATATACTGCAAAACATAAAAGAAAACACATTTAGTCAAGTCTCTTAATCGCGTCACCGTTAGAGATGATAGGGTTTGTGAGATCAAAAGAAGATGAAGCACAGACGGGCTAAAATGGTTCACAGAGGCAGGGCTTTCCAAGGTTTGGTAGAATACAGCACCTAGAAGCATTGCTAGTCTCCCTGGATGACATGTTACTCCATAGTGGGGTTATCCTAGGTGTATTTCTCCGGTACACATTTATTATACCAAGGTGAAGTGAGACAAAGTGGAGTAAAATTTTTTTCCTAAACTGTTCACAGTCCCCTATGATTTTTCTCGTAATATCGTCGGAATCCAGTGTTCTCCCAAGGATCTTGGGAAGGCCAGCGGGTATCTTGACTGTGACGGTGTTTATACGAAGCCTGTTGTAGCCTGAATAAAAATTTATCGTCTTGGGAACTTCGTTTAAGTTGTAAAAAAAGATCTCGATTTGCTATGACAAGCTTTTCGTCTTTGTTCCGCGCGTCTTGGGTTGACTGCGAGCGAAATAATTTCCTTTAGTACTCAATGTTTAAAGCTCCTTAAAGGGCCATTCAACAAAATGAATGCATCGCTGCAGGTTTCAACATTTTCATCCAACGATAAACCACTTTTATAACCAATATCTTGCGAGAAAATACACAAATGAAGACACCAGACAATGGTTTATTCCCTCCTTTGAGTGATTTTGTCTTTAAAATACCTAGCCCTAAATGTCAACATAAGCTTCCGCCCGGTTAAATCTTTGATTTTTTAGCAGGGCGGCAACAGTGAATTAAGCCAGGCGGTCCGCCTAGCCTTAAGTACCTAGGGAGAACACTGGAATCAAGCACCTTCCCTTACGGGCGGCCATCTTGGCTTCAAATGTACCGAGTGTAGCCTGGGAATATCAGATCTACTTAGGGGAGACGGGAGGGGGATGGTCCCTTCCCCCAACCGCCATGAACCCCAGGGCCCACCCTCTCAGTACATTTGAAACGAAGATGGCCGTCCGTAACGGTAAGCGCACGATGTCGACGATCTTACGAAAAAAAATAAAGGGACTGTGGTTAGTCTGTTTTTTCTTAGAAAACGTCGCAATGGCAGGACCAAGTCTGAAGGTACTGGGGCCAAAGAAAATACTTTCACTCCCAGAGCTAACGATGGACACTTGTGAGGTAGTTTTAACCTTTGAGTCTGTGGATGAAATCTTATGGTGTTACCATCCAAGTGAAACCTCTTCAGCAGTTCTTTCACATGGTACTTTTTATTTAGTTCGTAGTTCTAACGTTTGATTCTGTGGATGAAATCCTAAGGTGTTACCATTCAAATCAAACCTCTTCAGCAGTACTTTCACGTGGTACTATTTATTTAGTATGTAGTTCTAACTTTTGTGTCTGTGGATGAAATCCTATGGTGTTACCATTCAAATGAAACCTCCTCAGCAGTACTATCACATGGTACTATTTATTTAGTATGTAGTTCTAATTGGTTAGTCTGTGGATGAAATCCTATGGTGTTACCATTCAAATGAAACCTCTTCAGCAGTATTATCACATGGTACTATTTATTTACTATGTAGTTCTAATTTATGAGTCTGTGGACGAAATCCTATGGTGTTACCATTAAAATGAAACCTCTTCAGCAGTACTTTCATATGGTACTATTTATTTACTATGTAGTTCTAACGTTTGAATCTGTGGATGAAATCTTATGGTGTGACCATTCAAATGAATCCTCCCCCCGCCCCCCCCCCCCCCCCCCACTTTCTCATGGTGCTGTTCTCAAGGTGCTTAGTATGTAGTCTTAACTTCTGAGACTGCAGACGAAATCCTATGGTATGACCATTTCAATGAAACTTCTTCAGTAGTACTTTCACATGGTACTATTTATTTAGTATGTAGTCCTAACGTTTGAGACTGTGGACGAAATCCTATGGTATGACCATCTAAATGAAACTTCGAAAGGCAGTACTTACACGAGGTACTGTTTGCTTTTTTAACATTTTGCAAAATAAAAGTTTGTTTTCTTTTTATAATTTTGACTTTGGCTTCTTCATTGAGTGAACAGGTTAAGAAACCTTGTCAGTTTTGTATTGTTAGCTAAAGAACAATACACTGTAATAAATGCACAAATACATATGATCATATGATTAGGGTGGGGCAAATGCGTATGGAGATAAAGGTAACAAGGAGACAAGTTTTTAGTTGATCAGTCATCACTAGTAGTGGGGACATGAGTAAAACAAGAGAGGTTCATAATAAGAAAAAAGTAAATTAAAGTAACGGAAACAAACCTCAAGACACAAATCACAGATAAAAAGACCTCTGAATACGTCTCTCATGCATCGCACAGGACTCTGGAAGAAAGAGGGTTCAAAACGACGCAAGGTTCAGCGCTTTAATACCAAAAAATAACAAGAGAAAACGGCATAAGTTTACTTTTACGTGTAAACAAAGATGCCTATGTAAAGCGACTACTTTAGGACAGTTCATCGCCTGACTGTCTTTTACTGCTTTTACGCCCCCCGAAGACAAGAAAGGAAGCATGGTTTTACACTAGATTTGCTGCGTGCGGTGTTTTGCGATGTTCTGCGTTACATTTTCATTGATTGGCTAGTGATAATTCAAGCATTAGCCGCGCGTTTGCATACCATGCTGCTTTTGTACGGGTACGACGGCTGCTTGGCTTCTCTCAAATGTCAGATCTTTGTGTATCCTTTTGTGTATTTGAATGAAGCCTTATGAAGCTTTATTTAATCTCGGGTTTGATGAGGTTGGTTAGACCTCTAGCAAAAATATGCTAATAAGCCGAGGGAAAAAAAACAAGAAAATAAAACACATAAATAAAATAATAGAGAAAGAAAGGGTAATCCAAAAACGTATTTACAGTATAAAGCCTAAAATTAAGTGACATAGTACGTCACATAGTATTTCAAGGCGTATTTTGCATGCGGAGTGGATAGTGCTTTGTTTGCTCGTTCTCTGGTCAAATCAAGCACAATACAGTATCAGCTGCTTCGCCGCCATAACCCGCTGTGTGTGCTTTACTTAAATACTCCGTAAAATTCCGAAGGGAGTTCCCCGCCCCTTCCCCTCGGCCCCCCCCCCCCCCCCCGAAAAAGGGATAATTTGCGTAGTGAATTAAGTACTATCGCAGAAGAACAACGAAACCGTCTGCATTCGTCTCATTCTGCGGAATTCCGCTAACAATAGCTGGTGCACCGCTAGAGCTGCTGTGGAAGAGACTATTCACGTTCCATCTGAATTGTAAAAATCATCCCTGGGGATTAATTAGTGATATGCAAATGAGTATATTTAATAGGAAACACTGGCACGCTTTGTCGGATTCACTTCACTGTGTCCGACAAGAAGGGCGTTTGGCGACCCACCCGCCCTCCTGAGCGAGTAAGTCGGGTTCCAGATTACGTACATTCAATTCAGTCTGTCTTGGGCTTGTCCCAGGTCAGATTGATTCCCCATACCTTATCATAACGTCATGAATAAAAATACCCAGGGAATGAATATTATGCTATCAAACCTCACCTGCGCCAAAACTTGCGACATGAGGACCATAGCCGGGGTACAAACAGCGTGTTTAAAATCTGACGCTGAGAACAGTATGGACACGATCCGGAGAATCATCAGCTACAATAAAACAGCAGCATAAAATATCAATATCTCAATATCCAAAAATGGAGAAAAATAACACCAAACCCCCAACCTCCCCTCCCGCCACTAACGTAAGGGCATTGGAGTTCATAGATGTGGCTGATTGTCACCACAAAGTTTCATTCTTGTTCAAAATATTTTTGTACTAAAGCTTCTTGTAATGGAAATAGTACTAAAACGTATCCCATGTTAACAAGAAAAGCTTTAAAATTCATGTAGCACAGTAATAACGAGATGAATCTCGTAAACAAAACAATCCACCTCCTGCCTACTGTGCTTAAAATTAGTTTTCGTCAGTTAAAACCGTCCGCAATATAGATGACTTCGATGACCTTGCATTTCAAAGAATGGGCAACGACATCGCCGCATGTAGTTCACGAATAAGATTAATTGCTCTTAACCACGTCTAATTTCCTGTCATTGGTTTGTAGAAAATAAAATTCGTGGATCTGGGGCCAAATGCATAAATCCTCAAGTCGCACGTAACGGCTATCGTCTGACGTTCAACCCGCCAGTCAAACTCATTTGTTAATGCCACTTATTATATCGCTAAATCCACGAGCGGAAAGATGGAGAGAATCCTCCGTTCTGATTGGCTACCAGAGAGCGCAATCTCGGGATTTCCCGAGATGATCCCGCAAGAAAAAGTTATGTTTTTCGCCATTTAAACTTTTATTGACCAAGCTTATTTGACAAGGACGGCTGTATATTGGCCTCTTTTTTTTTTGCGTTTTTATTGACCTCGACTTCATCTCGGTCCATAAAAACGCAAAAAACAACAACAGCAGCAACAAGACCAATATCCACCCATCTTGACCTGATGCTTGGATAGTTGGCCGCTACATCTGACGAAGGTTATGTGCAATTGGCTGCCAGTCAGTCAAACTTACTGTAACTACCGTCTTTTGTATGCTCAGCCCATGCAGAAGTCTAATTGACAATTTTTTATACCTTTACTTATTTTGATAAATTCCAAATTTTTCTGATCCAAAGTTGAGCAAGCTCGATCATGATATACCCGGTCTTCGCGGTGGTTGCGAAGGCCTTCACGTAACATGTCGAAAGCCATTAACACTTTCTTAACCAATCAGAACAAAAAATTTTAACACGAGCTCGAGAAACGCTTCATTGTACCCTTTTAATAAGTAGTCATTATTTTGTAAAGCAACTTTCAATATTCTGTGCATGAGCACAATAAAGTGTGGTTGTCGACTTGCTCTAACTCGAGGATTCCGCAAAGCCTGTCTATTAGAAATCGATTAATCAACTTGACTTAATGCTCAGAAACTCCTTGGCAGCATAAGGCATCCGCCATGGCGTTTGATTGGATCAAGAAAAGAATAATGAACGACTAACCTCAGAAAGACCCAGAAACATTCCTTTCCCACCTAAAATAAAGTATTTGCAAAGTTAGAATTAATGTATTCCAGTCTTTTTGTTGTAATTTGAGAAACACAACGCTGTTAAACATGAGTTATAAGAAGGTAATTCCCTCCCTCAGAAACTCAGTGGGTACAAGCTATGGGTGCAGTGTTTTCGGGGATCGTTTAGGTGAACAAGCGCTACTTGTGATTGGTTAATGGTTGTCTTGAATGCCATCGACCAATCATATTTCACGCTTTTTCATATAAACAATCCCAGAAATCACTTCCCCCAAAGCTCGTACCCATTCTCCCTGGAGTTTCTGAAGGTCGATGGTATTCAAGGCAACCATCAACCACTCATAAGTAGCGCTTGTCCACCCAAACAATCCCAGAAATCATTGCACTTAAAGCTTGTGCCTATTCCCCTTAATATGTCTGAAGTGGGTAATTCCTACCGCAGTTTCTCGCACAAAGTCTCCTTGTTTTGCTAAGGTCCGAAGAGAAGGCGCCCTCACTGAACCACCTCCTATTAATCAGCAGGCTCAAGACAACTGAAGAGCAAGTGTTTTTACTTATCACAAGCTTAGCGCCGGTTACATAAATTTGAAACAAGTTCTCAACTATTTTTGCTTCCTTTATGTTGAGAAACCATAATGATAAGCCATCAAATTAAACCTCAAGCCTCTCTTTAGCAACGAGGGTAAAGGTGATTGGAAACCTTAAATATGAAGTAACCCGTTCCAGCCCGGATCCGCGAAATTGAGAAAGCGCGAACACGAAATTAAAACGGGATGAAACTAGGGAGAGGAAGACCGCCACCGCCCCCCTTTCCCCAGATCACGTGCTTATATTTCGCGTGCCTTACAAAATTATACGTCATCATTACTATCTGAGAGCCTGGAACAGGCTAAATGTAAAGGCGCTTTTTATTTTCAAGCAAATAAAACTGATTTTTAAGTGAAATATTTGCTCTTGGCCTCATTTTCACAGTGTGAGATCGTTTGGACTTCAGTGAAACGGATTTATGTTTCACCATCTCCTTTAAAAGCGGCTTGCTTTACGCGCTTGTGTCAAGTAGAAGTACCCTGCGAGCAGAGGCTACTTATTCGCGGTATGTGGTTTTCGAAGGCCAGCATACATCGTGAAAAAGTAGTCTCTTCCCGCAGAAAAAGGAAACGTCGATCGCTCTCAATAAATAACAAGACGCCTGATGGTGTTTACGCGGGATGTGTTGGCGTAAGTAAGAATTATGTTGAATGGCATTGGAAAGTTGAGCAGTGTATCAACAACAAATGTGTCCAGGAGAGACGGAGAAGCTCTGTTAAATACACTAGAAGATGAGTTACACACAAGGGTTCCTTTGCTCCTCAAAACAAAACTTACATCAATATTACCACCATATATGTTAAGAGTGTGGGGTAGTTCACTAAAATTTGCATTCCGGCTTTACTAATATCCTCAACAAATGCACTTCCACATTCAACAATAGCATGTAATGTAACAGACTTCTAATAACTACAGGGCGCAAAGGTTGTGCTCTAAGGACAATTTTCAGGGAGCCCTTCGAGCTCCCAAGAATTTTAGCTGGGGTGCCCAGGCCTAGAAGATGGTCGCCCAAATATAACTTTCCAGGAGCCCTTCAGGCTCCGAAACATTTTAGCTGGGGTGCCCGGGAAAACCTGTTGGTCGCCTTAATTATTTACTCAGTGAGCTGTTAGTTGATTATTAAAAATTAAACAAGTTATTTTCTAAACAAGTAAAGCAGAACTTCGTGTTTTGAATTGTTATTGATTTTTCATGAAAAATCACATCCTTTGACCTCCTGAGCGTGCGAAAAAAAACCCGCATGTTGTCATATGAAGGCAATGAAACCCATCAAAGTTTTCGCGCCTTATGAGAAACAAGGACAACGCCGCCGGATATTTCATGTTTTTTAAATGGAAAAAGGGACACAGGGGACACAAGGGGCCAAAGGGGACATGGGGGACAAAAGGGGACACAGGGAACACATGGCACACAAGGGAACACAGTGGACGCAGAGAATACAGGGGACACAGAGGACACAAGGGACACAAGGGACAAACGGCACACAGGCGAGTTGAGAACGTTTTCAACATTTCGTGACTGTTATATGATAGGATTAAACGTGGTGAGATTTCGGAACTATTTGGCGTGTTCTCGTGTTTTCCACACCAAAATTGGCGACCCTGCCAGGATTTGTAGACTTGCGTGAAACTATCTTCCATTGGGGAACACTGAAATTGACTGGGAGATTAAGCATGGAGCTTACGGAAGAAAATTACAAGAAGGCATTGAAAAAGGCTATCTACTACCTCGAAGAAATTGAGGAAAAACTACACTTTGGAGTGACAGAGGATTTACACTTGGCTTACGAGAGAATATGTGACATAAACAAGGCGCTCGAGGATTCGCGAACCGAGTGAAAGACGCCATGTTGGATGCGGAGAAGAGTTTTGATGAGGTAAGACAGTGGTCAAACACTCATAAACAAGATTTCATTCCCGTGCGAAACCTAAGAGATAAACTGAAGAAGGCGTTAAACAATTTAGAGAAACAAGAATTACATAACAAAGAGGAAGATTGGTTTCACAAAAAGTTTGAACTAGAACTTGCCTTAGATGCTAAAAAGGCTGCACAGGAAACTAGTAAACCTCAGGCAGTTAAATTACAGAAGTATTTTGGAATCAATTCGAAGTAGAAGGTGATAATTCTAAACTTTCTGAGATAAGCAAATTTAATTATTTGCTTGAGCTGGTAGAAGGGGAACAGAGGAGCCACATTCTTGGCTTACCGCACACTGTTGAAGGCTATGAAGAAGCGAAATGGATTCTAGAACGTACTTACGGTAAAAACATTAAGGTTCTCAAGGCATTAATTAAGGATTTGGAAACACTTCCAAACATTATAAGCCTCCCTAAAGTAAAAGAGATCCATGAGTTTTACAACCAGCTATCTAGAACTGTGAGAGCCATAAACACAATGAAGAAATTGCAAAGTGCACAACGCTATGTTTATAGCATTATGGACAAGCTCGGACCAGTGAGAGAAGCTTTAGTACAAAAGGATGATAACTGGGCAGAGTGGGGGTTAGAGGATCTTGTAGAAAGCCTACGAAAGTACACCGACAGAAATCCTTTACCCGAAACATCTTCTCAGAACCAAGATGTCAAGAAACCTGTGGGATCGAATCAGGGAAATCATTGGAGAAGAGGTGAAAAAATGCTCATGTCTGGCCCAAATCAAGGACTGCCTACGCTGCCTCCTTCTTGCGCCCCCTGTGCATACTGTAACTCTCACCAACAGAAGTTCAGAATGTACCAAGATAATGGATGTTGCCAGCAAAAGGGAGTTACTAAAAAGGAACAGGCTTTGGCATAGGTCGCACTTGGGAAAAGTTTTCATCTTTGCCGGCTAAAAAACCACAAAAATTCGAAACCGCAACCGGAAAAGGAAACTTTTAGTCAAATCGAGAAGGGTCGCACTAGTATTTACTAGTGGGAGTTAATTGTCGTTGTTTTGACACATTGAGAACTAAAGTAGGCCAGATACCAGAGAACATTATCTCTTCGCAGTCCGATCATTTGGCGTAGGATCGTTTTCCTCCTTTCCCAGTTTCAGGAGGATGGGAGAAATAAAGAAAATAAAGTGCTTGGCTGCAAAGACTGCGTTTAGCTCGCAGAATAACAAACCTGTGACGGTGCCTGGGTAGACTATAATTGGCTCACCTGTAGAGAGTTCCCGTAAAAACGTTGAAATAGCGAAGGATTACAAGCTTATGAATTGCTCGCCCGTAGAAAGTCTTCGCAAAAACGTTAAAATGGCGAAAATTAGTGGTAGCCTCGTCCGTCCACAACGAAAACGCGAAGGTCAGAAAATTTCAACGATTGATTCGAATTGATCGTGTTTCAAATTGGTCACGTTTCGCTGACAAGTGCTGACACTTACCGCCGTGATTCCTATTGTTTAGCTCGAGTTTTCCAAAATCTGCCTGCCCCACCCAAGCACTTCGGCATCTTTGATGTTTTTCTGTTTCGCAAAGTTTTTTTCCAACCGGAAAACTTGGGGTCGCACTTGGCAATGTCTCCTGATGACAGATTTCTACCGCAAGGTAAACAAATTTTTCCAAAACTTTGCCAAGTGCGACCCATGCCTTTGCTTTAATTGTGCAAAATCTGGACATGCTGTTTCCCAGCGCAAATCTCTTAGGTGTGGGAGGTATAATGGCAGACACCTTACGTCTATTTGTGAAAAAACCTTTACAACACTTCCACCCAAGTCTAATGCTAATACTAAGCCTCCCTCAGAAAGGTTCTATGGTGCAAACGATTTTCAAACGACCCTGCACTCTTCAGTACTGGGCTAAAGTAAATGGTGTGCAGACATGGATCATGCTTGATAGTAGAGCATGTGGCTCATACATCGGTTCATACCTGTTAGTCAAACTGAACATTAAGCCGTGCCGAACTGAACGCAGAGTGATTGAGCAAAGTATGGGACAGTGGACAAACGAGTTGAGATATACAACGTCCATGTTGAATCAAATGTCATTGACAGTTTTGGAATAGAGTTGTAATGTGTCAATGCTGAGAAACCTGTTTGAACCTACCTGCCTAACCCCAAAATCTCTGAACTAAAGCAACAGAATCATCGCATTAGGAGGCTGGTATTTAGTGAGGAGCAAGAAACTGCTAAGAAATTACTGGTACACATAATCGTTAGAGCAGCTGATATTCAAGGAATCAAGTCAACCGAGCCCCCAGTTCTGGGGGCACTGATCCCGGAGCAGAGTTCACCATGTTGGGATGGGTCATTGCTGGAAAATCTACCTGAAGCTGAAGGCCAATTGACAAAGAGGAAAATACTGTCAGCTGTCAATGGTGTATATGACCTGCTGGGTGTCGCTTCACCAGTGGTGATCACAGGAAGGATCCTTTACTGTGAAACTTGCTTACGCAAACTGAAGTGGGATGAACAGGTACCTGATGACATTTGGAGATCCTGGAATAAGTGGCTGAGAGGATTAGAGGAGTGCCCAGTGCTATCAATTCCCTGAAGCGTGGTGAGCACAGACGTGACGAAAATAGTACTTCACGGGTTTCCTGATGCCAGCAAGTTAGCAGTTTCAGCAGCTATCAACGCCCTTGTATTTTATAAAACTGCCCCAGTTTGTCACAATCTCCTTGATGCAAAGTCAAGGATGGCTCCAAGAGAATTCTCAATCCCACGCTTGGAGCTTTCGCTGCACACACACGTGGCAAGCTGATGAATCATGTGAAGGACGTATTACAAGGTCGGCCAGTTGAAGAGTATCACTGCTGGGTCGACAGCACCACTGTTCTTTACTGGATTAAAGGATAAGAAACTTGGACTCAGTTTGTGCGAAATAGAACTCAAGCTATTCAAGACAACGGGTACCTGAAATGGCATTATGTGCCCACAAGTGAAAACCCGTGCGTCCAAAGAAGCAGAGGCGCTGAGCCCAAAAAGTTGGGAAGGCTATGGTTTGAGGGACCAAACTGGCTAAGCAGTCCAGAAGTGGCCATCGCAACCTGAAGTGTGTGAGACACTAGAAGAGATTGTAAAACCTACATTTGAGAATCAATTGCTCGTCAAAGAAGAAGAGAAGAATCTGAAAGTGGATCAGCTTTTACACTAGTATTCATCTTACTGGGAGCTTCTAAGAGTGACTGCTTATGTCGAGCGATTTGTTAACAACTGCAAGAAAACAGAGAAACAGAAAGGCCCACTGAAAACAGAGGAATTGCAAGTAGCAGAGAGGTTCTCGCTCATCCAGGCATAAGCTGTTCGAGCTCCAAAATCGGATGTAAAACTTGAAAAGGATGAAGATGGAATATTGAGATATGTTAGCAGAGTCCCTGGTTATTACTCAATCTTTCTACCTCGAGAGTGTGTACTAACGTCACTAGTTGTTTTACAAGTACACAAGCAAATGTTGCATAGGGGAGTTTCAGTAACCATGTGCTGCATGCGAGAGACGTTCTGCGTTCCCAAACTGAGGTCATTGACGAAGAAGGTGATTCAGAACTGTAATGTTTGCAAGCGCTACCGGGAGAAACCTATATCTGCCTCGCATGTGACAACTGCAGCCCTGCCAACCTTTAGGGTTGAAATGTCTGACCCTTTCGCAGTGACAGGAGTGGACTTTGCTGGTCCAGTTTACTACAGGGTGAAGAAGTCTGTTACTGCCAAAGCTTACATTGCATTATTTACCTGTACCAGCACCCGCGCAGTACACCTGAATTTGTGTCATGAACTCTCGTCTGTTGAATTTCAAAGAGCCCTAAAAGAGTTTATTGCCAGGCGAGGATGCCCTCAGACCCTTGTAAGTGACAATGGAAAAACATTCGTGGCTACGGGGAAATGGTTGTCTACCCTCAAGAAGGATCACAATCTTGCAAGTTACATTGGAGCTCTGAATATAACGCGGAAGTTTAACCTAGCCCGAGCTCCACGGTGGGGAGCTTTCTTCGAGCGCCTCATTGGTATCATGAAGAGGGTACTTTCAAAGGTGGTCGGCCGAAGCCTTCTGACCTATCCAGAAATGGAAGATTTCTTCATTGTCATAGAGACCTGTATGAACAATCGACCCCTTCTTTACCAGGGAGAGGAGTTTGAGCAACCGCTGCTTACACCAATTACTCTACCACGTGGGAAACCAGCCACAGTCTTAGAGGAAGATCTTGAGACAATTGGCGAAAAGAAAGTGTCAAGGCGGATGAAATTCTTACAAAGAGGTAAGGAGCAACTTCGAAGGAGGTGTTTAAAAGATTATGTCCACGCCCCTGGGGAAAGAAAGTCTAATTCCAACGCAGACAATCCAAAATTCCAGACACCGGAGCAGTGGTGTTGTTGAAAAGTGAAGCGAAGAATAAAGCACTGTGGAAGCTTGGACGAGTGGTGGACAAGATTGTTGGCAAGGACGGAGTGGTTCGTGGATTGAACCTGAGGCAAGGAAATGGATATATTGTCGAGCGTCCCCTGCAACTTGTGTGTAACTTGGAAATTGGAGGAGAGAATCCTGATTACAAGCTTAACCCTGAAGCAGGAGTGTTCGTAACAAGAGTGAGGTCAAACAGAAAGACCAAAAGAGATTGCTAATAAGCTGTTCAAAGACATTGCTGCACAAGAAGTTGAAGATGGTGACTGACATTTAAGCTGATAAACACTTTATGGGGGGAGGGTGTTGAGAACGTTTTCAACATTTCGTGACTGTTATATGAAGTCTTTTTGACTAGCCTCGTTTTGAGTAGTACTTTTATTCGCACCTCGTAGTTTTTGAGTGCGTTCCTGAAAATACTTGTTGTTGTTCGGTAAGACGTTTTCGTCACTACTTGTACTTGAGGATAGGATTAAACGTGGTGAGATTTCGGAACTATTTGGCGTGTTCTCGTGTTTTCCACAGGGAACACAGGGGACACAGAGGACAAAAGGGGACGCAAGGGACACTGGGGACACAGGGGACAAAAGGGAACACAAGGGACACAAGAGGACACAGGGGACACAAGGGGACACAGGGAACACAAGGGACACAGGGAACACAAGAGGCAAAAGGGCAAAAGGGCACGAGGGGACACAAGGGACACAGGGAACACAAGAGACAAAGGGGCACAAGGGGAAACAGGGAACACAAGAGACACAGGGGCACGAGAGGACACAAGGGACACTGGGGACACAGGGGACACAAGGGGACACAGGGGACACAGAGGACACAAGGGGACACAGGAGACACAGAGGACACAAGGGACACAAGGGACACAAAGGACATAAGGGACACAGGGGACACAAGGGACAGAGGGGACAGAGGGGACAGTAAATAAGATTGTGGTCTGTTTATGTAACTTTTATAAATATAATTGGGTCAAAAATAAGAACACTAGTCCTTTCACTAATCATTTAGGTTGTGAAGAAAATTCGCGTAAGATAAATGACTGAGATCCCGTGGATCCCGTCGTTATATATTATCCGTGAAATGTTCAGGACAAACGAGCTTTCTGTGGATTCGGTAGTCAGCCAGCTCTACTTTGACCGCTAAATTCAGCTTTTGCGTTTTATTTTTAGTACGTGATACGTAATAACTTGTCATGACACCAAAGACAATGCGGGACTATAGATTTACATCCCTTTTTCTAAAACAATGACAACAATACTCGTATTTTTTCTTTTTTTATCCATCGTATTTTACTGGAATAAAAATCTTAAGTTATATTTTAGCCTCGCAGACACAGCAGCAAAAAACAGGTAAAAATATTTAATTATCACGAGACTGAGGCGACTCCCGTGTTTATTCAGAGATTTTTTAAAATACAAAACTTTTGTTTCATGTCGCCGACCGTACTTTAGGCCTGTCAGAGCAGAAGTAGCATTTTCTTTTGAAAAACTAACTCATGAACCATCCTTATTTGAAGAAAAAAAATTTAATGCTATTTTGAAAAGCTGTTAAAATCGAAAAATGTGCAGCTTGTCACATTCATAGTCAAGGATTGTAGGTGCGGTTACACACACCACGATAAAACGCACTTTCCACGGTAAAAAAGCCGCGGTAGATTCAGCGTGGGTTTTAGTTTACCGTGGTAACATGTGGTTACACGTAAATTAATTCCCAACGTAATTTAGCCGCATTTACGACTTCATTCGTGCTATTGCGGTGATAGTCGCCGTCGATCGTGGCAGTATTTCATGTTATGTTGAAAATTTACGTATAATTTAGCTGGAATTTCAATTGGTATGTTAGTCCTGATAATTTTGCGAAGGTACACAGAATTTTTTTCAGTCTTGCCTTCAGATCCCATTCTACAATTCAGCTGCATCCCACTGTTCGATTACATGCCAGGAATAGAACATACTTTTGGGAAGTATCGTTCCTAAATCTAGCCCAACGAACCAGTTCAAAATTTTGCCCTAAACGTTTCCTTCTCTTTCCTCTGAACGTGAAATCTGCCATATCAACATCGATCTTTCTCTCAACAACGGGAAAGAAACCCGTTAAACAATTATGCGGTTTCATGTTGGTGTCAATTGAAGAAACCTGATTGGTTCTCTAAACCTTGGGTATCGAAAAACCCTGGCTAATTGCCACGTTAAATGTCATGGGCGGTTTCTTTCTTTTTTCTGACGTAACCATGGATATTTCCCGTGGTAAATTTATCTCGGGAAAGTCCGGTCACACGCACCACGCCAATTTCAAGCGGTAAGAGGGTCATTTACCAAGGTAAAAGTGTCCCGCGTAACCGCACCTATGTAAATGTGAATTTAAGTGGAACGATCTTTGAACATCAACGCGCGCCCGGTGCCCGATTTATATGTAACAACATTTTCTTTTAAAAAGCTTTTTGACTGACATGCTACATACAAGTTGACCTCAAGAGTTTCTTAGCGAGCGGAACATTCTTTTTAGGCGGCGAAGTGAGCTACGAAGTCGCAAGTTATAAATTCTAGCTTTTTGACTTTCAGTCAAGAAACCAACACTAGCATGTCGCCGGGCTGGGTGACCTACACAATATTTTCAGTCGCCCGAGGCCAAGTGTTAGTAGCCTCAGGCGACCGCGCGCCGTAAGTTAGAGCACAGCCTTGACTTTGTCCTCCCTTACGCAGTAAGTTTACTTTTCCCCCCTTTGCTGACGTAGTATCTTTTTTCTGCTTGTGCAATTCAACCTGACTTTCACGTGATTCGAAGTCGCAGCCAATGAAAATCAAACAATTTTTCGGGACGGGCACGGGATACAGAAAAGTTTTAAAAAGAAAAAAAAACAAGGCCATTTTTAACTCCCAAGAAAAATACGAAAGGAATGTGCTACCGAATTTATGACGCTGGCTGACTACGTCATCCCGCGTAATAAAGTAGGCGGATGAAAGTTACCACCTCGTTCCCAAGGCTCTCCCGAACGAGTAGGAGAGAAACTTGGAAACGAGGTTGATGGAAGATACTGGAAAATGTACTTACCTAGTCTGTCACGATTCTCTGTAAAGCTTTTGTGTATGTCTTTTACAATCTGTTGCATTTGTCTTGCTGAGTGAAGAGGCGAATACTGTGCAACATCAAACAGGTGCCTAAAAGCAAAATGGCAGAAGACAAAGTCCAAGGGTAAAGCGTGCTCTACTAAGTCATAACAGCATAAAAATTACTACGTATACGGAGCTCGGCGATGGACTAAGTATTGAAATAATGAAAACATGTTTACGAAAATCATATATCGGAAATGCGGGGTAAAGAATTAAATGGAAGACGACCATCGCAGTCAAAAACGCAACTTTGCGGTTGTGAAAACGAAGCCTGAAAAAATTCAGCCTTGTTCGAGATTCGAACCCTTGACCTCCGTGATACCGGTGCAGTGCTCTACCAACTGGACTAAAAACCCAACTAGCAGCAGGCTATCGAAGTGGCTCGTAACTGCGATGATCTTCTTTCATTCATTTCCTCACCCAGCAGTTCTTATATGATTTTCATGTATTCATTGTCTCATCGTCATCCTTTTGCGGGTTTATGACGAACCAACTCAATGACCTGAACCCAGTTGGTTTGTTGGCTTAATTGGTAGAGCGTTGCACTGGTGTTGCAAACTTTAGGGTTCGAATCCCGAACGAGCCTGATTGATGCAACTGAATGCTCATTTCCAATGTTTTTTTCACCATCTCTCGGCATTTCTCATCCTCGGAGAACCAAGGTAGCTAATTAATCAGACTGGAAAATTCGCAGGCGAAACCATAACAGGTAAAGTTTACAAAAAATGGGAAAACCTCTAAATACATTATACTGATTCTTACAGAAACAGTTCCAGAAGCTTGTAAATTTCCTGTCTTCTGATTGGCCCATAATATTTTTAGCCAATCAGAAGCAAGGACTTGAAATGCCTCTGAAACTGGATGGGTGTGAATAATTACCCAGGAATTCTCCCATTCTTTTTGCAAACTTTGTGACAATTTTTCCATAAATATCAAGGGCATTTACCATTTCAAGGTTTACACCATTTTTACCCCACTCCAAACCCCTTCAGAAGTTGATTAAGACCAGGGCCGGGTTGTTCAAAGCTGGGTTAAGATAACCCAGGGTTAGTGCAAAATTTTGAATTCAGTTATGAAAGCGCAAAAAGCAGATTCCGTTTAATTCTTTTTGTCTACAATTTGATGATAGGATACTCTAAAGAGAAAAGAGAAAGTTATCTAAAAAAAAAATAAAATAAAATAAAATAAACCCGGGTTAAAATCTAACCCTGGGTTAGCGGTAATCGGCCCTCGAACAACTCGGCCCAGGACTTTGTATACATTATGTGAGGCTACCTTGAAAGCTTGTCAATCATCTCCAGTTCTTCAGATCCCATCAGTGACAGGCCATTAACATACTCCAATAAAATATTAAACAATGCCTGCAAAAGCCAAGATACAGAGTGAAATTTAGTAAAGGCCATTTAAAGGTTGGGTGTGAGACTGACCCGATGTCCTGTTGAATTGCATCATGGGATTGGTTTGGAACACTATTTATTCTGTCATTCGTTATTTCCATGTTGCCCGGGAAAAACTGGCCCCAAAACTTCCCACAATGCACCTTGTTCTTCATTCAAAATATTTCTCCATTTCTGATTGGCTAAAAGTACACGCATAATTCATCATAGAGAGCTACTGTTGACCAAATTTGGAAAAAATTTTGTCATATTGAACCAATGACGTCAAAAGGGCCGTCAACCGTCAACCGAGAAAACCTAGGGACGAGGTTGAGTTGTTTTGATAGTGAGAACAAAATGGCTGAACAGTCGGCGAAACATTTTACTCGTTTCACGGCGAAATATTGTCTAAAATTATAGCAAGCACAGCAAGACGACAACTCGACGGACGACATCTGCTATTCAGAGTATATTTGCAGACCTGAACAGACCTTTTTCTCCTAAACTTCCCGATAAATATGCGCTATCGATATGAACTTAGCATCGACCGAGGAAAGCATGTTTTAGGTTGTTTTTAAACTTGGAATTATTTTTAATGAAAAATAAAAGAATTATTGAATTCGGCTTTCGTCGTAGGATATGAAGAATTCTTCAGATCTCGGAGGGTGTTACCCACCTTGGCCTTCGGCCTTGGTGGATAACACCCTCCTCGATCTGCAGAATTCTTCATATCCTGATCAGCCTCATTTAATAAAAATTATTGCTAATTATTTGCCCCTCAAAATTTTGCAAAAGCATTGTTTTCAATTTCTCTTAGACGGCTGTAATACCCAGGAGAAATGAAAAACAAGGGTTATGCAAATTTTGGGGGGCCAATAAGGTACATTATGGGAGACGTGTAACTGGCGTATAGACGGTCTCAAGTGCCACTCAAAAAGGCGAGTTTCGTATTCCCCGGTGGCCTAGGACGAGCGCTTGTTTTTGCGCGAAGGCGAGGTTAATGCTGGTCACTTCTCACCAAGAAGACAAACAACATGAGAAAACTGCGGCTGAGTTGGAGAAAAAAAAGCAAAATTTGAAACGTTGAAAGGTTTTGGAGGCCGCAAAACTTACTTATAGGCTTGAGAAATCATTGTTTCAAACAGCAAAGGGAAAATCAGCTCGTCATCACTAAGAAATACAACGAGTATAACCAGAAATTGACCGAAAAGTGGTCGGTGAGTGAGTTCAATAAAAATGCGAAGATGGGTTCAAAAGCCTTAAACAAGGTAATACCCTGAAGCCACTTTAATGTTACTTTCAGTCATGGTTAAAACTTCTTTAAGCCATATTTTTTTCTATTGGAGTGGACGTACTTGTCAAAAGCTTTTAAGTTAAACTGAAACCTTCTTTTTAGTTTATATTTTTTCGAACGGAGCGAATGCAAAATCTTGTGTATTTGGAAAAAAATAAACCGACAGGGCAGACGTTCCGCATATATTCCTTGCACTGTCAGGAAGATAAATCGGTTTGAACGAAGATGACTAAGGGCCTGTTTACATGGAGTGGGGGACCCCGGTCTAGTGGGGTAAGTTTCTTTTGTTTTCACGCTCTGTGGGACACAAAACAAAAGAAACTTACCCCACTAGACCGGGGGTCCCCCACTCCATGTAAACAGGGTCTAAAACAGTATAAGTTTATTTAAACATACATAAGCTTACATTTAGCTTACATTATTTATCAAAATTTTCAGTCATATAAAGAAAAACGTACGCTCATTTCACTCGACAAGAACTCGACCACAGAATTTTATACAGAAGATATAAAGAGTAGTTTAAACTCCACGTTACAAATATACACAAGAGTAAAATAGAATACTAAGAAGTAAGATAATCGAAGGGAATAAAATACTGTCATTTTAACAAACTTTACCCTGTTCAAGCTTAAAAAGTTTACTCAGTCTTCTTTTGGGCTTCGTCGCTCTTTTCTTTCTTCTGTTAAGTACGATCAGCTTTTCCCACAATTTTGTTGTTTGCAACAGATATCCCTTTAGCTTACTGGTAAAGTTTAAGCTCTGAAATCTTACTATTTTTAAGATTTCTATCGTTTTTCAGTGCCTCAGCGAGAATTACCTTAGATGTTTGTTTTTGTTTTTGCACAGAAGTTGACCCGCATTAGCCTCGCAATCGTGCTCGTCCCAGGGCCGTCGGGGAATACGAAAAAAGCCTATTGGCCGATGGCAGAAGCCCAAAATCTATAGCGGGCAATTTCTATGCCCTCGCTTCCCGGCGTTTTCATCGACCAGGTTAACTTTATTAAAAATTGTGGTGCGAAATTAGTATATCTTTTAAGTTCCACAAACCAGTCAACATAGCCTGAGATCAGACTCTATTTTCGTTTCGCTTTTTAAATAAAATTCTGACTGAGAGAAGGTGTGGAAGCTGTCAAAATTGGGCCTGATCTCAGGTTGAGTCATTAAAATGTACAGACCTAAAAACAGCATTTTGAATTTTTGGCAGGGGCCCATAACTTGCAGCGACCAACTCCCATACTAGCCTATGTCTCGACGTTTGCTCGGACTGATTAAATGCATTTTAGAGCGCTTTTTCCCGCAAAAGTGGAAGCTCCGTTCCGTCTATGAGCGCGTTCGAAGTATACGGTATCAAAAAAGAAAACTAAACGTCATTATGGACCGGCTGTTTTTCTTACAAACTTCGGCTAATTAAAACAGAATTTTCAAACTTACCTCCATCTTGGGTTTATTCTCAGGTGTAATTTTGGGGTTGTGACACGCTTTGATCCTTTCAACGATTGTCAACTGATCTTGATATGACCTACAGATTCAAAATGTCCACTTAAACAGAGATCACAAAACCTTTTTAAGAGCGTCTATGGAGTAACCACATTGTTATAGTTGCTTACCAGCCATTTATAAGTTCTTTGAACTCCGAAAATGATTTTGGAGCTGAAATTAAAAGCGGAAATAATTATGAAGAAGAATAAACTAGATAAGGAGCAAAAAAGCAAGTTGAAAAAGCCTGCCTAGCCTGTGACCGGTCTCCGCGTTGGGGGAAAAAGGAGAAAAAAATCGGCGTGGGCGATAATAGAAAATCGGCCAGTGAAGCGAGTGAGAGGTAGTCTGGGGATTTCCCCCTCCTCAGGCCACCGCTTGACGATATTTTTCGTGTTTGACCCCGTTTTTTGCTTTTCTCCCCAACTGCGGAGCCTGATCCCAGGCTATAGCCTGCGTAGCAGGTGGGTTTTCTTTTGGGTGTGTTTTTGTTCGTGTTGCGTAAGCAAGGGTTTAAACGAGGAAACGATGGGGGGACGGGGCGTGAGAAAGAAGAAGGCTCTGCCTTGTTCCGTTTTCCCCCTCCCTCATCGATTTCTCGTTTGACTTCAGTTCTGCTTCCGCACAGCTTTGTCTCGTACTTTATGAACCACAAACACCAAAAACCGCCTGCTACGCTGGTTAAAGTAGACCTCCAGTCCGCGACAAAACAGGTGACAAACGAAATGGGCTATACTTCTTGGAATGAACAATTTGACGCCTTACCCACCGTTAGAGGACCGTCTATTATTTGCAATTATGGACGTAGTTAGGTTTACCTTTAAACGTAAAAGGAAGCTCTTTCCCTGCTTTTGTATCCTCATTCAATACGTCTTCCTGTACGTTACAGAATGACCAACAACAAAATTTAATATAGACTGATTTAAGAATGTAACTGTATTACACGTACTCTAAAAAGGAATAATAAAACAAATTTCGACAAACTCAGAGATCCGCCTTTTGTCAAACAGGAAAACCTTTACTGCCAAAATATTTTTCCTAATCAAGCATTAAACTAACAAGTTACTCAAATCAAACCCTCTACTGTTCCCATCTTCTAATTCCTTCCAACAGGAGCCACAACCGGGAGAGTTCAACTGTACGTATCTGGAGCATCTGCTAACTAAACCTTAGACTGATTTTATCGTGAATTTTCTTTATCTACCAAGTCCCACGAAAACATGTCAGTCAAAAATAGAGCCCTAGTCTCAGTTGATCAAAAGGTGGATAACGCTATCTACCGGATAAATCACTACCCACTGGATAGCGCAATTGGTTTCCCTAACACTTATCGAGTGGATAGTGATTTATCTGGTTGATAGCACTATCCAACTTTTGAACAACTGGGGCCAGAAAATGATATTTTTGTGTTTACAGTTTCCATAGAAACTGAAACACTTTGCGTGCGTTAGGTAAGTCCATAACGTCCGTAATGTTCGTAATAAAAGCAATAATTCTGAAGGCCAGATACAAACAGTTCGCAAACAAGTGAAGTCTATGACGCTCCAGTCGTTGCTTGTCATTTCATCAATTTATTTTTTTCTAGTCTAAAACTAAACAGATCTTTTATAGCGGGGTTGGTATCTTCTGTCATTAAATGTACCAGCACATCTTTGCGTAATTTTCCCTTGGAACGGATTTCATTCACACACTCACAGCTTACGAAACTTCACCATTCACTCAGGCAGTAAACTGAGGGTCAACAATGTTACGTCAATGTTCGATATCATGAATTTTCAAACAGTACGAGTAAACAGTATAGCTTGGTAGCTTTCTTTTAAATGGTCACATTTAATGGCTCAAGATTCCAACCGCCATGAACTGATTTTCGTCTAACAAACATACTGTACATGTACATACATTACTCTTTCCACTTTTTTGACGATTCTTATCTTCAAGCTCGACGTCTGACTCCAAGTTAGCTTCTATGTCATCATTACTATCTAAAAACGATAAGGAGAAAAACAACAGTGGAAGGTGATTTCGAACTAGCAGTACATTATCACTCTCTTCACTTGGCATTTATAGTTCTTCTTCATAGCCAGGCCCAGCTGCACAGACGTTTCTGCAAGTTTACTGGTTCTTTCATCACCGTTTTTAAACTGTATATCACACGCTTAAAGAGCAAAAGCATATTGTTTTAGCCTTCAAAGAACATTATTTTGTACTTGCAACCAAACTGGAGTAGGGTACAAAAAATGTTCTTTTTTTCCGGAGTGTTCCTTTCTTTGCTGCAAGGATAGTTTGACGCTATTTTTCAGGCATATGGCATTCGTTTTTGTCAGTAGTCGCAGTTACAATTTGGTTTCACTGTTTATGGCAAGTCCGTTTTCGATTTTCATTGCTGACCGACAACTTTGAGACACTGCGGTTTAAATTATGCGGTTTGAGGGAGTAGCAAGTCCTTAACAAAAAGAGCATAGTAAACGCTACAACGGAATAGTTCGTGTGAATGTGTCCGCCTCTTATGTGGACGTCCTCTCGGCTCGTCAAACCAAAACGGTGTCTGAGTAAGAGGCATATTTTTCACTTCTATTCAGCGCATTTTTAAAAGTGGAATGTACCATCAGACTCGAGATCAGAACCATTGTCGTCTTCGCTAGTTTCTTCACTGTCGTCATCCTCAGCGTCATCTTCAGCAGAGCTCTCGCCTTCTTCCTCCTTTTGGTCCACTGCCACATTTTCTTCTTTCTGTTCTAGATCACTGCCATTGTCGCCACTTAACTGATCTTCGTCATCTACATGTAAAAATATAAAATGCGCAAGTAAGTGAAATACATCTGATGTAACGCAACTGAGAACAACAGTCACTCTGAGGCAAAGCGGTACTTCATCTGATTGGGCAAAACACGCTCCGGAGAGCTACGAAGTTCTCAGCGCAAGCTTATTAAAAGTAACAAAATTAAGTTAGAGAGTTGACAATAATTAAAGACTCGGATTTCATGGTGAAAGCCAGTTTCATAATCCCAAAGAGGAAAGTTTGAAAGAAAGCCTTGTTGAAGGAAAAAACTGTCGCTTTCTTTTCTCCTACATTCGTAGAAGAAAAAAAAAAGTTGTATCTTGAAATACAGGTTGGCTATAACCAATCTCGTATCTAATTTTCTTACATTCTTAACTTTTTTATTTATAATTTTATTCAATTTTACAAAACATCCTCTGCAATTGAGCAGGCCGTCAATTCAATTTTGCTGTCGCACTCATTTTCCGTACAAGGTCAAACTTAGGTATGATGCGGGCTAATAATTGAGATCCAGTGAACCAATTAGAAAACTTAAAATGCATCATCCGAAGTTAGGTATTTGAAAAATAGCAGTATGATATTGTAAATCATCAGAATTCTGCCTTACCTTCCACATTTAGCATTGATCCATCTTGATAGCTTAACAAAACTCTGTCATCTTCGGCGGGCGTAAAGCTGTTCATTGCAAGAACACAAAAAGCAAGTAACATATTAAGAAATAGAGTAAAAATTATTTCGGATGCATCTGATATTGACAATGAGTGCAAAATGTCTGCGAATACTTTCCAAATGATACAGGTTTAGCATAACAAGCAAAGTTACTTGTGAGGTTATTGAAATGGATAGCATGATTGTCATATTATTAACAACTTTAGAAAACCTGTAAGTGCCAAACAAATACCTGCAAGAGATTTCTGGTAACTACATGTATAGATCTTAGTACTAAGGACAAACCAGACAAAATTGGGGTTGGGTCGTTCAAATGGCAATAAAGGCAGACCATTTCGTTTGGCGTAACCACGAGCTGATTATTGTGATAATTCTGCTGAAAGGTCATTTTTGCTTTTGTCACCCGCTATCTTTGATTCCTTTTCTACTTTGGCGCAACGCGGACCCATATTTCTGCATGTAAACCCGTATGGTTAGTGCTTTCTGATCTGTTTGATATCTTCTCCATAACTCTACAGGAGAATTTAGCGTATGGGTAAAGGTGCTAAAGTAATGATTTAAGAACAGAATTGACAACTTGTAGCAATGTCCTCGTGACTTTAAAGCCCCTTTAGATCTGTAACAATGCAAAAACTCTTTCAGGTAATATTTTTACCTGTCACCAAGGTCATCAGCTGAAACATGTTTAGGTTTTTTATCCACAGCTGGCAAACCCTTCATTCTTCTTTGTCGCTCAAGCTGAATCCCAGAGAGATACAATGGAATACATTACTTGTAATAAGGGTGGCAAAGGGGTTTTCCGTGACGCGTGATGGGACCCAAATTATCAGCGTGATGCGTGATAGGGCCCAAATTAGCTGCGTGAGGCGTGATTGGACATAGCAGGGTGATGCATGACTTACTATTTTCACAACAAGTGAGGAGGGATTTCCTTATGACACCAACTTCTTGCCCTTTTTTCTCGTTTCTCGACCTCTGATTTCCTCAGATCAAATGATTATAGAAGACTAGTTAAGTTAGTTAGTATTTCATTTTATTTTTCCGTGATGCGTGATAACCCGCCCCCCCGCCCCCCCCCCCTCTCCTTGCTATCCTGTGTAATAAGAACCACAAATGAATTTGAATGAAGCATGAGATCTCTTGAAATAAAGATGGTGCAATATGATGAAAGACATAAAAGAACTGAGAAAGGCTGTAAGTGTGATACAAAAAATTTGTAATTGTAGCAACTTTATGCTCTCTGATTCTAAACACGTACCCATGAAAACAAGGATGTTCTTTGGCCAGTGAGGCAAACATTTATCCTTTACATCCTTTCTGACTGTGGTAATAAGTGGCTCTTAAATTAAACTATTCCGATGAGGACAAAAGGAAAAGTGTTCTTCCCAAGAATGTTTCAAATGCACCATCGATTGGTGTTTGGAAATGTTTAAACAATGCAAATAACCTGTGAACGAGCTAAAGGGCTTCCGCAATTACGATTTTTGGTAACACAAACATGGCCAGCATACCGTGTATGTCCTGGACGATCATAAACCAATCAACTGCATTTGCTTACAATCTTACACTGGACAAAAGTTTGGTCTTTTCAGCGATATGAAGGAACGGTGTGCTGTCTTGCGATATCAATAATTTTATTGCTGTTAAGCAGCCTTAGTTCATTAACAAGTAACTAACCTCTAACTTCCTTAGTCTTTCTTGTTCTTCTTTAGCAAGTTCCTGTTCTGATTTCAATCTGTCAGTTGCCTGAAATATGGCAAGAAAATCCACATGATGGATAATTTGGACTGGAGCCCGCACATTAATCTATTGCCACTATTGAAGATGTCATCATAGGCAAAGATGTGTTAAGCATCTAGTACTTGATCTGTATGTTGGCATGGCCCCTGTTACATTTGTACAAGGTCTAATTTTATAACTGCTTTACTTTCTCATTGTCCAGCAAACCTCTGCGGATCAACTCGAGCATGTTTTGGCATCTCCTTGTGGATTATAGCCCCCACCTCCCGCAAACAACCATCATCATTTACTGTCAGTTAAGGTTGCAGTAGCTTACATTTTCCCACCAGGCACAAATACGTTGCATGCAATAGGTCTGCAAGCATGAACTGGCACAAGATCAAAGTTTTACAGTCGTCGCGCCACCAAATCATCGCGCCACCAAGACGTCGACCCGCCACCAACGAATAACTCTGAAATACTTGACACAGTTTACTTACCTAGAAAAACGTACCTAGGATTTCCAATTTTCCTTCAAGCCTATTCGAGCCAAATACATATCTGTCGATCCTAATTGACGATCCTGGCATTGAACTTTACTCCAAATACTGATAATGCATGTAGGTTCGGTAAATGTAAGTTCAACAATACCTTCCACACAATCACACTAGCAGAAAGTTTCACAACCACCAGTCATTCTTTCAAATATGATTATGGAGCGGTTCAGAGAACATTTCTTTTCACGAAAGTTCTTTATTTTGTTGTGTATGTTGGAGGACATCTTACGACAATAAAGCCTTAGCCGTATTCTTGGCGGCGATTTGTTGGTGGCAAGATGGTTTGGGAACGAGGTGACAAGGTACCAAAAAGGTAAGTTTTTAATAGAAAAGCACATTGGCAGTATTACTGGTATAATGTCAGGTTTTTCTTTCTAATACTCTACTTACTTACCTTGCCTTTTATTTCAAACGCAAGCTGCCTGACTGCAATGTCATAATCATCAACTTTCGTAGCTGGTATCTCTGCACTGTGAAGTCCCTGTTGTATGAAGATCACGTTAAAACAAGCTTGTAAGTCAGCTGGGACTGTCTATGGGCTGCATCAAACTAACCACTCACCAGCCTAGTCCCTAGGCGTTCTCTCTTGATCCGTTGTCGGCGCAAAGTCTGGGAAAGAGCGGGCGAGAGAACGGCATTCTCGGCGAATATCTCTCGGTGACAGCTCATGGTAGAGTCCAGGAATGACCGAGCCGAAAACGCCTGGGGACTAGGCTGACCACTCACTATATTGTGAATCTCACATTCATTAGGTAGAAATTAATGTGAGGGAAAGTAATAAAACAGACAGACCAAAAAATCATAACATTAAACAAAGAGCAAGAATAACAAAAATTTGTCTGCCTCACATCCCTTATTGGTTGAAAGCCATCGTTATAAAATATCCTAGCCCAAAAACAAAAGTTAGAAAAAGTACCAGTAATAGAAATATTTTGCTCTGACTTGCTGAACACTTACTGAAAACACACTGTTCAGAGAACAAATGTTTCTATTCAATAACTATTCAACATTGCAAAGTACATGGGTACCTGCTTTGCCATCAGATTTTGAAGGCCTTTCCAGTCTTGATCCAGCTTGTCTGTCAAGTTGACAGTCTCCTCCTTTGCCATTTGCCGTTCATGCTGCCCGAAATTGAGCATTAGTCATGATACATGTCTACTTCATTCGCAGAAAAATTTTTAAAATGTTATCTATTATTCATTCAAAATATCTATATTAAAATCTACCATCCCTGGGACAAGAACTTTCCAAGAGGTCAGATTTTAATGACTTTAATAACCCCATGCACTCCTAACAAAAAGAATTTTTGACTGCTTTTGTACACAGAACTTTGTGATTTTTCATCATAAAAGGGGCAAAATAATATGTCCACAGAGAAGTGTGGTTAAGTACTGTTACTTGTAAGTTACATAGTTAAGTCTACAGGGTAAGGTAAGTGCGTGGAGTGTGGGAAAGGCACCCTGTAAGGGTCAATCAGTTGTATATAGATTTCAGTGATTTTGTTACCTCGTCCTGCATCCCTGATGCATAAAAATCCCCAAAGAGGCAAAATAATTCGTGTTATACATCTCGTAGGGCGCAAAGATCGACTGATCAATCTGAAGTTGTTTTTTGTAGAATATCCTGTTCGTGCAATTTCTGTGGCTGTTCTTACAAAAGACCCAGGGATTCATTGTTTTTTGAACAGGGAATCATTGGTTCTGAAGTGGGACTTATGATTTTTCACAAGATGAGTCCCATGCAGGACTCACCATGACTATTTGTAACAAAATCACTGTATTTGTTTGTAAAACACAAATGGCCTCTTCAAGAGATACTTGGTTGCATTAACTGTCTTTAATTTAATACAAAGCTGGTCCCCTGAGAAGGAAACATGAAGAAAATCCTGTCTTATGATTGGCCACCCAAGACAGCAAAATGAGCCTAACTCGTCCACTTGTGATTTCCTTTTAATTTGGTCCTACAGAAAAGAAGTTCTCTTGCCATAATATTATTATAACATACAATTGACCAAGTAAGTTGGATCAAGATGGCTGATAATTAGGCTTGTTTTTGGTTTGCATTTTCTTTACCTTGACTAAATTTCACAAAAAAAAACTTGGCCAATTTGTGGCCATATTGACCTCACACTTGGTCAAAAACACACTCATATATGAAACCTACCTTTTTGATCTTAGCTTTGGCGACCACCTCCTCCATTATCTCTTTCCTGCTCTTGTGCTTATCTTCATCCTAAATGGTTTCACATGTAATGGGCTTTAAATGATTTATATGATTTTTTTGTAATGCAAATTGACTACAAAATCACTTCTTATTGAAAAAATTTATAAAAACAGCTTGTGTTTATCAGTCCTTATTATTTTTCATGACAATTGCCCCCTGGGTTCAAATTATTCACAAACTCATTTCCAGATACATACTTTTTACTACAACTAAGCGAATTCTCGCATGCTGATTGGTTGAGAGCTATGATTCATGATAAGAGTAAAGACCCAGGAAATACTGAGTCCACAAGCAATCATTACCTTCTGTCTTCGACTGTATTTTCCTTCATATTTTCAAAATAAAGCCAAACTGAGGGTACATTGTATCTGCCAGCATGGCACTAAATTGAGGCGACAAAAATTCAAGAACTTTTATCGGGATGGTCAAAAGGTAGCCGTGACCACTTAATAAAGGTTTATAATGAAGCCTCAACTGCTAATTTTTACCTTTTCAGACAGGTTATCAGCTGTTTTCTTCTTTGTCAAGAAGCCACCAAAATGCAGTTCTTTCACATCATCGGCTATTTAGGAAAAAAGAAAGTATCACTGCGAGTTCTCAGCAGAAGATAGAAAATGATAACATTATCTTTATAACACAGCAAAAAACCAAGGCATATTTCATCATAAATACCATCATCCTGATTATTGTCAAAATTGTCATCATCATCGCTTAGCAGTACGGCATCAAACTTGTCAATTTCTCCAAGAGATTGCCCTAAATGAGTAAGCTCCTCATCCTCTAACCTATACTTCCCGCGTCGCTCATGATGATGCTGATTGTCAAGAATACAATATGACATTACTTTTTGTTTTCTAAAACTCTGCCTGATTAAACTATCAATATTACAAAGAAACCAGAAGTTTGAGGTGTTATGAAAACTCAGACCTCAGACGTCCACTGAAAAATTAAACTCCATCAGGTGTCTTGAAAACTAAGACCCTTAAAAACTGAGATCATTGGGTGTGTCAAAAACTCTGACTCCCAAAAACTCACACCATCGGGTGTGTTGAGCCTCACACTCCCTCCCCCCCCACCCCGCCACACACACACTTCCCCTATCTTGAGTACATATAATGTACCTTGAGCTTTGACAACAATTTTCCTGATTCTTCAAAAGACTTTCTGAAATTTTGTTAAATGAGAATTAAACATTTTTCATTTCTACCCTAACTATAAATACCATACATGTACATGTAATGTCCTGAACCACACCAGTTCAATTTGTGGTCCATTTGTGTTCATTGGAGGGAAGGGTTGGGGAGGCAAGGGATTCTCCTTTAAAAATGATACAAACTAGATTCTTTTAAATGCATAAAAGGCTTAATTGAAAGGCACGTTAAAAAAATTAATGTCCCTTTTTGTGCGTTCTTTTAAATATCCCAGTGCCACTATTCAACTCGATTTCAAAGAATGATTGAAATCTAAAAACCATCCTGCATGTTAGTGACATTTAGAGTTGCATTACATTATATACGTTGTGACAAGTATCACGTTGTTGAACTCAGACTTTTCTCTGGAACTTGAATCAAGGCTTGTCGAGATTTGTCAAGACAGTTTGCTTTTTTGTTAAGAGGTTACAGTTTTGGAACAGAATCTACATTTTGGTCCTTCAGAAACTGGATATTTGCATTGGTGTAATAATCAGATTGTAATCAGAACCAGTATTGTGGAATTTGCAAGGGACTTGTTCGAACTGGGAAACATTTGGCGGGAAGTCTATCGAGAACTGATCATGAAACTGGAGGAATAATGGAGGGAAAAATAGAAAAGTTAAAGGAGGAAAAGAGAACCCTCAAGACAAGTATAACGAAGCTTCTGAACGAATTAGCAGCCCAATTATTGACGAAAATGCCAAACAAGGAAAATGTCACGGAAAAACTACAGGACTGTGACAAGCGACGGGATGAATTGTTGGAGCTTTTGGAGTCACTTCAAACCTTGCATGGAGAAAATAAGCATGTATCACTGGCAGCTTCAACAGGTGATGAAGTGGATAAATTGATAGATCGTGTGGATAATGAGACAAAGGAAGCTCAGCTTTTTCTTATCGCAAAGTAACAGCAAAGAAAGCGAAGGAAATAACACAAGCCAGAGCGGCACATTTGAGAGCACACATGGCAAAGATTCATATGGTCACGTGGTTGATACAAACAAACAACTCGAGTGGATTCGAATCCCAAAGTTTTCGGGCAACAAGAAAGAATATCAGTCATGGTGGGCAGCATTTTCCGGTTGTGTGCATGAAACAATTTGTCAGTTCAGTTTAAAATGTTGTGGCTCGAAAGCTGTTTAGAAGGAGAGGTGGCCGAAACAGTGATAGGACTAGGTTACTTGGATCATGCGAACGAAGCGGCTAAGGCAAGGTTGAATCAAAAGTATGGGGGAAACAGGCGACAGGTTCAAGCCCATATCGATGAGCTACATAAGATGAGGCCAATAAACGCTGATAATCCAAGAGAGCTAGAAAGATTTGCCAACATAGTGGAGAGGAATGTGGTTTCTTTAAAGGAAAATAGCAAGTTTGCTGACCTGCTGGAAGGAGACACATTGTATGCAATTGTGCTGGAAAAACTTCCTTAAGCTCTACTTAGCCACTACTACTGATGGATTAAAGAAAAGGGAAGCATGGAGTCTCTTGAAGAGCTGCATCACTGGGTTGCTGAAGAAGCTGAGTATCAGGTGCAAGCATCAGAATTTAAGCATGGTTTGTCCAGTGTTGGAAATGCACGAGCTAAACCAAGTCTCATTTCGGGATCGCAGAAGAGAAATGTGATCGTCCCTGTAAGGTATGCAAGCAAAAACACCCAATTTGGAAATGTGATGTGTTCAAAGGAATGGACCATAGAAAGAATTGGGAGATGGCAAAGAAACTTGGACTGTGTTACCATTGCTTGGCGAAAGGGCACCTTTGTGACTCATGTACTTGGAGCAGAGAGTGTGGAATTGACAGATGCAAGGACAAACACCACTTGTTACTTCACGACGAGAAAATAGCTCAAGGGTCCATGGAGGGGAAGGCTGACACACCCCTGATAGAGGAAAACAAGTCCAGTACGTATGAAACAGAGCAAGAACATGCACAGAGGAGCATTGCCTTGTGTACTGTTCCAGTCATTCAGAAACATGGGGAGAGACATTTAAGTTAATTGTTAATTGTTTCTGGGATGAAGGAAGTGATACATCGTATGTTAACGAGGATGTGGTAGAGGAACTGGGGTTAGATGGTAGGAACGAAAAAGTAATTATCAATGTTGCTAATGGTCAGAAAGTGAATTTAATGTCAGCAATCATGGAGATTGGTTTGGAGAGTCTGGATGGTCAGGTGGACACAGTCATTGTAGCAAAAACATCTCAAAACATCTGTGGTGGGATGAAACCCACCAACTGGCTGCAAATCAAAGATAAGTGGAAGTATTTGAGGGACATTCCTTTTCCTAAACTTGGAAAAAGGAGTAAAATCGATGTTCTTATTGGTTCAGATTATACCAGCTTGCTGTTTCCTATGAAAGAGGTTCATGGAGGTGACAATGAACCTATTGGCAGACTGTGTCCATTGGGGTGGACAGCAATTGGTACCATTGGTACATCCAAGGGACATGGAGCCAGTAACACTGGTTACCTGAACACGTACATGTATCACATACAGTGGTCAGAGTGTAGTGATGGAGATCTAAACTATCTGCTGAAACAATTTTAGAGCCTTGAAGCTATTGGGATCACACGGCAGGTAGAGCAACCACTTTCCCCCGTAGAGAAACCAGCCTTTGATAAAGTGAACAAGATAATCAGGTTTGATAGTGAGAGATATGAAGTTGCTGTGCCTAACTGCAAACATGAAAGACCAGCAGTACCACCAAACTGACAGATGGAAGAGAAACGCCTTCACACAGTCGAGAAGTTAATGCAACATGAGAAGCTGGCACAGGCTTACCAATCAGTGGTTGATGACTACATAAGAAAAGGATATATCTGAGAAGTCCCAGAGGATGAGCCGAAACCACCATCAGAATGGTTCCTTCCACATTTCCCTGTGGTGAGACCAAAGAAGGAAACAACCAGTGTTCTGGAAACACTGAATCACTACCCGGCCTAAGTTGCCAAGTCACATTGTGGACATTTTAGTGAAGTCTAGAAAGGAGCCAGTTGCCATGGCTGGTGATGTGAGCCAAATGTATCACCAGATACATCTCAGAACAGGGGACAGGCCCCTGCATATATTCTTGTAAGGGACTTGGGCAGTGAGGATACACCAGAGGTTTACTAGTTTAAGAGGTTTATTTTTGGAGGGTGTTACTGCCCATTTTGTGTCCAGTTTGCTCAGCAACCTCATGCCAGACTTAACAAGGAGACTTACCCATGGGGAGCTACATGTAATGCAGTTTTAGAACACTGTTACATGGATGATCTGATGCCATCCACACCTATGGAGGATGATGTGAAGGAAACAAGAAAGCAGCTTACAGAACTAGGGGATTTGGCAGGTTTTCACATCTGGAAATGGATCTGGAATGAACCGGATGTAACTGCTGACATTGCGGAAGAAGAAAGGGCTTCTGAGATAGACTTAGAGGAGAGAGAATTGCCAACAACCAAGACCCTGGGTTTCCTGTGGGCTGCCAGAGACAACTAATTTTCCTTTAGACACTTGTTACAGTTAGATGGATTTGAATTCACCAAGAGAAATGTTTTGAGGCGAACAGCATGAGTTTAAGACCCATTAGGCTTCTTATCACCTTATGTAATCAGGTCCAAGTTGTTGATACAAAAGGCATGGCTGGAGACACAGGATTGGGATGAACTGTTGCCTGCATATGATCAGCAAGAATGGACAAGGTGGTTTTGAGAATTGGATGACCTTGAACTTGTGAAAATCACGAGGTGTTTGAAAGACCCAAGTCCTAAGGTGGAAGAACTGAGCATTCATACATTTAGTGGCGCGTCAGAGAAAGCATGTCATGTGTATGAGGGTGGCAACATTACTGCTTGATTGATTATGTCAAAGTCTAGGCTTGCACCACCGAAAGCAGTGAGCAACCCCAGATAAGAGCTTTTAGGCGCACTCATCAGATTACCATTAACAAGACAAGTTTGCTCTGCACTCAAGGTACCTACAAATGGAGCGACCTATTGGGTGGACAGTATGAATGTGGGATACTGGATCCAAGGTCAGAGTAGAGAGTATAAGCCATTCATAGCCCATCATGTTGGAGAAATTTATGAGTTCTCTGCACGTAATCAGTGGTGCTATGTTCCTACGGATGTAAACCCGCCAACCTTGGAATAAGAGGCCTAACAGTAGAAGAGTTAGCAAGCACCAACTTATGGTGAAATGAGCCCAAATTGTTGAAGAAATCAAAACAAGACGGGCCAGAGTGCAACATTGACAAGCCAACGTCAACAGAGACCTTAAAGGAACAAAAAGGAACAAAAGGATGCTACCACTTAACTGAAGAAGGTGAAGAAATGGCTAGAGTTGAAGAAGTGTGACAATTGGACCCCTCAAGATACTCCAAATGATATCAAGTAAAAACAAAAGAAGAAAGTTCTGAAAATTGGGTTGTCTTTAGTTTGTGTGACAGCATGGGTGCTCGGATTACGAACAATTGTAGGAAACCAGCTGAGCAAAGAGAGAAAGGTGAACTGAAGCCGTTACAGGTTCAAAATGCTGAAGAATTTATCATTCAGGAGGTTCAGGCTTAAGTGTATGCAGCAGAGATAGAGCCATTGAGAAGTAACAAGGAAATCCTAAGAGGAAGTACATTGGCGCCGTTCAATCCAGTATTAGTTGATGGCATTCTGAGACCAAAAACCAGACTATGGCATGCAGGCAATCTTCCATATGATGTCAAGTGTCCAATCATACTGCCTAAGAGGAATCACGTCACAGGACTGATTGTTAAGTACTACCATGAATTAGCGGGTCACCAGATGGGGCTCAGCTTTATAATTTTAATTACATGATTAAAATTATGTGAGTGACGACCCTAACGGCGACCGCGTCTTGACTGACTGGACAGATGGGTGATGATTTTGTACTGGAGAGTGTCGACATTGAGTCATTTAATCCAAGAAAGTGCTGGAGAAGAGTACAAGAGCTCACAAGACATGCGTGGAACCGATGGATGAAAGAATACTTACCACAGATTGGATCAAGACAGAAGTAGTACTTCTGTAACGACAATTTATACGTTGGAGACGTTGTCGTTGTTATTGATCCCCGTACAGTGAGGTGAGAGTGGAAGGTTGGGTGCATCAAGCAGACGTACCCTGGCCCTAACGGCCTTATGCGAGTGGTGAACATATGGGTCAATGTTAAGACCCTTAAGTGACCAATAACTAGAACCTCTCCTCTGGAGATTCGAGACACTGAAGTGAAATCAGATTAATCTGTAACAAGAACACTTTGGACAACAATCATCTAAAACTAAGGATGTATTTCAGTTAAAATGTTTTGGAATTTCAGCTTCCCTGTACTTCCTGAGGGGAAGAAATGTCAGTGACATTTAGAGCTGCGTTACATTATATACGTAGTCACAATTATCACGTGTTTATGTCATGCAACGTTGTTGAACTTGGACTCTTCTATGAAAACTGACGCGAGACTTGCCAAGATTTGTTGAAATAGTTTGTTTTTGTTAAGAGCTTACAGTTTTGGAATAGAATCTACACTGCATTGTGATCCACCAAGCAGTGTCACCCAGGGGGTTGTACATGTAATTTATCATTACAACGAAAATAATAATTATTATATTATGCCAACACAAGACACCCAAAACTCTCCCCATTTCTTCCAAGGCCATAGGAAGCTTGGTACACCAAACACCCATATTAAATAAATACTCAGGTAAGTCATTTGTTTTTAGGTTAAAGATTCCATACACCAGACTAAAAAAACCCTGGATACATAATACCTGAAACCTCTTGCCAACCCTGAACAAAAATACCTTTTTCTCCATCGTAAATCTCTTCATCATTTTTTCTTCAAGAGTCATCTTCTCATCATATTCACCAAAACGGCAATCAATAAACAAATTTGCCTTGGGTAAAGTAAATAAACAATATTATACTGACATACAGAAGATGCATGACAGAATAGTAGTAGAATTTTGTGGAGTACAGCCAAACTTATCCTACATGTAAAAGGTCACCTTGCTAAAAAGCAACTGACCATTTTCCATTTTTCATTTATTTTTCCATGTTATTTTCAGCAGATTGCTTTGAGCTGTTACAGCGTGCAATCTTCTTCAAAGCTGATTTTTTTCTCTATATCAAAAAAACATCTTGATAAACAGTTATAGGAATGCACTTCTTTGAAAAAGTTCACAGTCAGCCTGAGTACATCCTGATATGTTAATTGCAACAATCACTTCAATAATTAACTAAAAAGTGCTTTCTACCATGATTATTATGATAGGTCTATGTAATTTGTTCTAAGTCAACATAAAATTCAGGGTAAAATAGTTTCAACCTACATGTAGGCTGACTCTCACTTTCCTTTGTTTTATTTCCTAACACCAATTTAATTCATATCAAACTTGAATTTCCCGCTCTGTTGATTTTGCTTAACAAAGAACTCGTTTCCAGTTTTACCAAAAAATGCATTTATATTGAATATCATCGACCAGAAAATGTTTCTGGGTACCAACCTTATTTTTCTGTTTGTATTCTACCAACAGTGTCTTTTGCCTCTACAAAATAACCAAAAATAACCAAATCAAATAAGTAACTTGTTTTCAATGTCTACACACACTATTAAACACAGTGTTTCAAATACTTCGAAGTCTGGGAGGACTTGCATGTGCATTTCTGCACCCTTAAAGAAACGTTTTAGTTTGGGCCCTTTTTTGGTACGAAAATCACCTTCTTTATAGCTTTTGATCGTGATATTCCAGGTAAACCCTTGTCATGTTTGAGATTTCTTCCAAGAATGTCATGCTTTCTCCTGTTTGTATGAATTTCAAACGGGTTGCTTTTCACTTGTTTGATTTCACTCTTGGGTTGCTTTTTGGCAAGCTTGACAGAAGCTTTCTTTGACTTTACCATGATGTTTGCCGATGAAGAATAGGCGATTTCAAGATAACAACTTAAAATACTCTACTTCCAGCACGTGTGTAACACGCCATTTTGTTACATTTCGTGAAGTGTTTCATAGAGTAATTTAGGATCTAGCGAGCGCTGACCATATTGACTGAGTACTCAGGAAGCATTCTCGGTGTTGCAATGCTCTACCAGATTATTTTAATTCGTCAAATAAAACATCGTAAGATATGCCACGTAAAACGCGTTAAGGTGACGATTATTTCAAAAAAGCTGTGAAGTGCTTTCAAAGGAAGTTTACACTAATCTCTTTCGGTTGCAAAAGTGTCGGATAAATGAAACTTTAATCAACCAATAAACAAGTGTGTTTACTTTACGTCACGCATCGGTCCTCAGCTATGCTCAACACAATCGGCGGAGAAATCGCGGGACGTCTTGTCTGCTGAGAAACCCAGGAACTAACTGGAAATTACTTCCTCAGATTGAGAGTTTCTGCTTTATGAAGCTGCCCGCCTTCGGCATTGCGGCTGAAGCGGGTAGATTCGAGCATAAGGTTGCCCAAAATAGGCTGCTCGGAAAGCACGGTTATGGGCGGCTTTCAGTCAAATAGAAAACCCTCGTACGATGCGAACGGCGAAGGTATTGGCAAGAAGTTAGTGATTTTTTTGTGGAAGTCAAAATACGATTGTTGAATTATTTATCTTTTCTTTTCAGTCAATTTTGATCATTTCCAAATACTCCGTGCTATTGGAAAAGGAGCGTTCGGAAAGGTACGTACGTAAGGCACGATTTGCGGTGGAAAAATTTGATTTGTTTCAGCGGGTTGCGTTTGATTTTAATCAATTTTTTTTCTTTAGGTCTGCATTGTTCAGAAGAAGGACACTAAAGCCATGTATGCAATGAAATATATGAATAAATCTGCGTGCATCAAAAAGGACGCCGTACGAAATGTGCTTCGCGAGTTGGAGATTCTCAAATTCCTCGAGCACCCGTTCCTTGTCAATTTATGGTTTGCCTTTCAAGATGAAGAAGATATGTTTATGGTCGTAGATCTACTGCTTGGTGGGGATATTCGGTATCATCTGCAGCAAGTAACCAAATTTGACGAACCGAGAGTGAAGTTATATTTATGCGAGCTTGGTTTAGCCCTTGGTTACTTGCGAAGCAAGAAAGTTATTCACAGGTGATCTTCTTCAGCTTAAACGATTGTCGAATTCATACACTCTGTTTGTTTGTTTTTCTATTTTAGCCGTTTTCTGACGATCGCACAACACGAAATGAAATCATTTTCTCTCTTTTCCAGGGATTTAAAGCCGGATAATTTATTGCTCGACGAGAAAGGTATGGGGCAAGGTTAAATTTTATTGGTCTTTACTTAATTACATTGGTTCCTTTTCCTTCCTTTTTAACTTTGTTCCTCATGGGTAAAAAGCCTTTGTTGTTTTCTGTGAGCGTTTCCGAGTGAACTATATTTGTATTGGTCACCTATACAATCCCCACAGCGTCGCGGCGCACATCAGTGGTTATACTATTAAACTTGCAATTCAGTCGGGAAAACAAGAAGTACAAAAGAAATATCATTTTCACTAATTTTCGGGAAACACAGTCCAATTATTTTGGTTATGGATATGTTCGTTTGCCTAAATCATAGAACGTTGCTGGGACAACCATTTCAATTTAGACTCACTCTGTTTACTTTTTTCAAGGTCATGTCCATTTGACGGATTTCAATATAGCTACAATTTTGGAAGATGGAAAATTGGCAACTTCAATGTCTGGAACAAAGCCATATATGGGTAAGAACAGGGAAGTGGAATTTATTAGTTTTAGGACATTATTTGCAACTGTTCTTTAAAGTGAAGAACACTTGCAAATATGGAGCTGTCACTTTATCATAAGAGCTCCACGAGGGGGCATAGGAAGGGTGCTGAAAAAAGAGTTAGGACACAGTGCGAGCGAGCGAGCCATGCGAAAGGAAAATAGAAAAACTCGAAAAAGCAGTAAAAAGAAAAAAAAAAAACCGAAAGCTAACCGTTGTAAATTACTGTTTAACATTAAAAAGCACTTAACCCTAATCAGTCAAAGTAGATCAATACTGTATAATTCTGCAAATATTCCATCAGCAAAACCTCGAAACTGAGCAGGAGACATTTTTCATGCATTTTCAATTTCATAAGACTCTAGTTTCGTATGGCTCGCAGATTGTCTGGACCCCCAAAAAAGTAGGTCATAAAGTTGTGACAAATTGAATCAGTTCTAGCCATTACATGAAACGTAGCTTCACGGTAATATTTCTCTCCCCATACTGAAAAGGAGCTCACTCAAAGGGAACAGCAGGCCGATTTCTAGGTCCAGTCTCCCGCCGTGGATGTTGAAATATGCCCGCGCAGTACTCCCTATCCAATGGCTAGGTGCATGGGCTGATCTATTGCTAAAATTTACCAATCAGAGCCCACTGAGTTTTGATTTTCAAACATGAAATAACCAGAAAGGTTAAGAGAATGTTATGTTGTTGCTCCAAGTTAATTAAAATAACTTTACATTACTTGACTTGAAATTTAGTTGTGCAAAATTTCAGCGAAATAGAACTCAGAACATTCATCAGGATTGTCCTGTAATGTACATGTAGGTACAAGCAAGGTAACCCCAGCCCTTCTTTCTATTACATTTATATGTAATTATTAAAAATTTCCTTGCCTTTCTACATTGTACAATACTGTAGAAAGTTTCATCAGGAGTCTAGGGAACCAAGTCTACATTAATGCAGGGTTGAATTGGTAATATTTCTGTTCTTTGTTGTTGTAGCACCTGAAATATTTGCCACAGCTCGCGAGGAAACACAAGGATATTCATTTGGTGTTGACTGGTGGAGTTTAGGTGTTTGTATCTATGAAATACTTAGAGCGAAGGTAAGCAGATGATCAGGGTTTTCATGTTATATATCAAGCATGAGGTGCAATGTTTCATGTAATATATCAAACATGAGATGCAGTGTTTCATCACCAGATGAAACACCGAGAAGAGAGTTGAAAATACGACGCGCAGCGGAGTATTTTTGACGAACTTCGAGGTGTTTCATCTGGTGATGAAACACTGTGTCGAATGTTTGATATTTCTTCTCAAACAAAATCATTTTTGAAGGAGAAATTAAGGATGCAAATACTAAGCAGTGTTTCATCCGATTTCCAAACACTCATTAAACATTAATTTCCTTTGTATTTTCTTAATGAATTATTAATGAGTTTGAGAACACCAGATGAAACACTGAGAAGAGAGTTGAAAATACGATGCACAGGGGAGTATTTTTAACAAACTTTGAGGTGTTTCATACTGATATCTTAATCACTTTAGAGAGTGATAAAGACCAAAGCATTTCCCCTTTGCTGATCATTCAATCACTTCTGATAACCTCTTCTCTTAATTATTTATTGCTATAATAAATATTGTTTGGAGAAATTTGATGTTGGTCAGTCTTGGAAATTAAAGGGTTAATACCTTGTTAGGTCTGCAACATGGACTCAGTCCCTGTACATGGCTGTGCGGAAATACAAAATTTCTTATCTAGTGTTAAAAAATACTTCTTCAACACAAGAAGAGAAATTTTGTATCTTTAAGCGGCCATGTAATGTTCTGTTTATTTTATAAACACCAATGAAATACCAAACCATTTCACTTTTATTAGTTTTTGGTTGTGAAAGGCACGATTTATTATGTAGCCATAGCAACGGTCATCTTTTCCCATGTGAAGATATCATGTTTTCACGTGAAAGCTCACCTGGTATTTCATTGGTGTTTATATAAAAAGATAGTTTAATATTAAAATGAATATAAATACTAATAATAATAACATTGAACTCGTTATTTAATAACACTGAATATTGCTTTTTAACTTACTTCCTTCCAGAGACCTTATGAGATTCATGCCAACACAGGCCTTTCTGATGTCCGGCAAATATTTGCCTCAGAATCAATCCATTACCCATCTTCTTGGTCACGGGAAATGATACACGTCCTCCACAGAGTAGGTTCAGTACTGTTCCCTAGAGTTTAGTTTTGGAACTTTAATTAACCCATTCGCCCCTGAGCCACCTGTAACCGCCTGTGCAGAACCACGTCCTTTCTACCGCTTGTGATGTCATCAATTTTCATGGTCAAGGACAACTTTGTCCGCTAACTTGTGCAGAGTGAAGAGATCTTTCGAACCATACCAAGCTCAACTGGCCTGTTTGACTGAATCCTACTCATTTGAGTAGGATTCATACTCAAATCTCTACTCATCCTGCTGCACAAGTTAGGTGTCAAGGTTTTGCCATGTGTTAAAATAATGATTTACAAGTGGTACAAGAGAGCTGGTTGCAAGCAGGCAATTTCATGCTATTGAGGAGTGAATGTGTTAGTTGATAAAATGTTCTAATAATAGAGCAGTTTTCACTTGACTGTCGTAAAACCAAAACCAAAGTAAATACCCTAGCCAACCAAAGGGCGTAGTAAAACCAAAACCAAACCAATTCCTCAATTACTTTCGACAGTCAAGTGAAAACCGCTCTAACTATTGTTTCCAAATACAGCTTCTTCAACATGATCCTACTAAAAGACTTGACACTATAGAGGCACTGAAGCAAGAAAGTCTCATGGCAGATGTTGACTGGGAGGCTGTAGAAGCTGTTAATGTCCAACCTTCCTTTGTACCCCCGGTAAGCTGTTTCAGCCATTTCAGTGGTTCAGTCCGCCAACCTCCCCTTATCAACCTCCCAAAATTTGAAGAGTTTGTGGTTGCTTACAGGAGCTGATGGCTAACAAGAGTTGAAATACAGGAGGTCTTTTATGAGGAGAAGACCAGACTCGTCTACTTTTTGGAGAGAATGTATTGCATGCAATTTTTAGGCTACAATTTATTGTATTATGAAAAAAATCCATGTTGTTAGTATGACCAGTTGATATGAAAGGTCTGAGATATTTTAGATGTAGGATCAATAGGTATGACCTTACATTGTCAGGGCTGTCAAAAAGTTTTTAAGTGGCAGGCTGATAACGAATAGTAGGTGACTTTGGAACTCACACCAAAGGCATAAGTTCTTGAGGGCCAAGGCATCTAGGGACATTTTGGAATTTAGAGTCTTGGAAATGCCATTTCCAGGGGTTTTCAAGAGGTATTTTTCCACTGTGGATGCCATGTTGCTTCATCAGAATACACGCAAGACTGGGAGCAATGCTGTTGCACAGTTTGAAAATTTCACAGATCTAAACCTCTTTAAATACGCGTTCAATGTCATTCATCATCATCATTCAATGGTACTTATTTTTTGACAGCCCTTCATTGTACCCCTGGAATGCTGTTCCATCACCCCCAAATCAACCCCTGGGGCTGTTAAAAAATATATATTATTTGTATCTTATAATTTATTCATCGATTAAGATGTATTTTGGTCCTTCCTCAGGGCTGTCACTAAGTTTTGAAGCAGCTGTAGCAAATGAAGATTCACCCATAACATCTCACAAAAACTTGTATTGCCACCTTAATAGCCTTCCACTTTGATCACCCGTAGCATCAAGTGAGCTCAACCGTAACAGGTGTTACAGGTTACAGCCCTTGATGACAGCTCTGCTTCCTCATGGAGATTTATAATTTTAATAGTGAATTATTATTTCTTAAAAATTGATTTATTAGAAGGACCACTTGAACTGTGATCCAACCTATGAGCTGGAAGAAATGATCATAGAAACCAAACCACTCCACAAGAAGAAGAAGAGGCTAAAAAAATTGTCTAGCAAAGTTGTAAGTAAGAATTTATGAATAATTAAGTTGTGAGTAAGAAAAAGTAAAAAAAAAAGTTAAAGTTGTAGGTACATGTAAGAACTCACTCTACTGTTCATAAAGAACCTAGAAGAAGTTTCCCAGGTGGCTTGGCCTGCTTCGCATTGCCCAGTCACTCACATCATAGGCTGAGTGTCTTACAGTAAACTCGTATAGTAGCTGCTAGTGGCATTTATGTCTTCCTAGCTTACTGTTAACATGTTACTCTTAACATGTCTGTTGAACTCTCATCTGTGACACATGTCATTTTATTTTCAAGAATTCAAAACTTTGACTTTGTATCTGTTATAAGTTACCGTAACCAGTAAAAACTGTTCCGTTTTCAGACTGTCCAACAGAGTATGTAAAATTGGGATATTAATTTTAATCACTGAGGAATCATGTGAGCTACTAGCTGGTTCTGGGGGCATTTGCCCCTAGAAACTTTTGAAATCTTGATGCTCTGAAATGCCATTTTTACAATTAAGTGTTCTAAGAGTACAACTTTTGTCTAAACCCATTGCCATTTTTATGCCTATTTTATTTGCATGCCTTCATGTACAATAAAGTACTTGATTTTAGAGTATTCTGGATATCAGTAGTGTACTCTGTTAGGTGTTCTTGTATAAGTGTCATAAGGATCTATTTGAAAATTTCAGAACAGATGTTAAAGTCTGACTTTTTCCTATCCTGATCACATATATTTGTCAGGATTTGGGATTTTCAAGTAAAATCAGGATGGTTGGACAGTTTGTGTTCTGGAAGCATTTGCTGACATGTCAAATGCATGCAAGGAGATAACATTGGCCGAATTTATACTAGAGACAAATTATCCATCTGAGAAGGGTAAATCATCTGGATATAAATCTGGTGTTCAGCCAAATTTTGGCCCCAAATTTGTCTCGTCAGTCAGCGCATCTGTAAGACGTGCTGCGAGACTAAGACAAGAAGTGAAGATGAATTTAGCACCAAAATTTCTCAGACACATAATTCGTCCTAGATGGATAATTCACTTCTCTAGTATAAATTCAGCTATTTTTATATAACACCTGCCTGTATTTTTGAATTGCCTGAGAAGTTATCAACAGTATTTTTAACCCTGAAAGAACCGAAAGAAAAAAAACACACCTTAAGGCTAACATATTTGAGGATCTTTACCTTTTAAAAGTTATTTCAACAGCAGTATGCTTATTGTGGATGGTTTCATTGAAATTGTTTCTCTTTAGGAAAGTGATGAAGAAATGGACCCAGCACAAATTTGTTTAGAACAAATTAAGAAAGACTTCAAGATTTATAACAGGGAAAAGTGAGTGTTAAAAACCTTTTCATGCTTAACCTGACTAAGAAAAAATTTGAGGGTATGTGAAATATACACTAAAAATATATGTTACAGGTCAAATTTGATTTCAGGTTAAATTTTCTTTTAACGTAGGTTGATTGACAATTTCCTTTGTCTCCTAGCCCTAGTTTTTCATGAGTTAGGACTAGAAAATGAAGGAAAAAGAGAATCAACCTAGCTTAAATCAAAATTTAACCTGAAATCAAATTTGACCTGTAACATATACAAGGTTATTATTTGATTTTATTGCACAGGGTACTTGTTTTGCCTCAGGAGCTCACTGGCGGGTGCCCATTGAGGATAGGGTACTCTTTTCCTTTTTCAACAAACAGCCAAAGTGCAAGAATATATTATTTGAACAGGAACAGTCGGAGTAAAAACAGTTTCTACACTGTATCAAAGAATCTTGTTTACATTTTTCCTTATTAGCATACGACACAACTCTTAGTCGTTGTTCATATATATGAACTAAATTCAAAAGTAGAAAGAGATGATTAATTTGTGCAATTTCCAGCTCTTTGCAAGCAATATTGAAGGAAATGATTAAGCTATTAAAAACTGCAAATTGCTGGGGGGCAAGAAAGTTACTGAGCCATTACAATTACAGGCATTGTAAAATTTCGAGTTTTTAAAAAAGAATTTCACCAAAACTATTTGGTATATCGGGCTCAAATTTTCAGTGGTAACCTAAAATGATTTTGTCCTTTCAATATTCAAAGATTATATTTTATTTAAAAAGCTTCATCAGATGAGGTGAGAGATGTAGACAAAGACTGATCTATACCTGGTCCAGTGATGTTGTAGTGAATGTTCAGGGAATGTTTGATATGTGAAGCTTTAGTGTCACAACCAGTTCTATATACTGTACAGCCATTGCTACCAAATTTTATGGTATCATTCTCTGGAAGGAAGTTATTTTTCATAGAAATAACAGTCGAGAAACTGAACTGATAAGACCACTGTCTTTTTGTAATGCAACATTATGCAAGCATTTAAAGGAATAGTTTGAAATTGCAGTTGAGATTCAATTCACTCCGACAGGGTTGTACAATTAATTTTAAGTAGAATATGCTGGTTAATGGCTGGAATAGGGGGCTCTTCAGTGCCGGATCAAGACCTTGAGATAAGGGGGAAGGGGGGCAGTCTCCAAAAAAAAATTTTTTTCCTGCCCTTCGGGCCTCAAATTGTTTAAAAGTAAGGGGGGCCCCATACCCCCTGGGCCCCTCCCCTGGTTCCACCACTGCTCTTATTAGACATACAGTCCAACCTCCCATAATTGACCACCCAAAATGTGAGGATTTAGTGGTCTCTTGTAAACGGGAGTTGTTTGCTTACTAGAATCGACAGTCTGAGAAGAGGTTCCGACACATAAAATTTTTGGAAGGTCATTTATTGCATGCAATTTCTAAGTTACATATAAGTTTAGTATTCACCAAGTCAGTGGAAACCAAGTTTTGCGCATTCTGATTGGCCCCCATAACTCGGAATACCCTTGGATATTCACTGCTTTGGGAAGGGATTCAAAATGGCTTCTCATTTCGCGACAGTTTCAAAAGATGAAATTTTAGCGGTAAATAAAGCAGCTGCACCAACAAATACCAAGAAAGAGACAAAATTTGGCTTGTCAGCATTTACTGGTCGGAAGAAGAAAAATTTTCTTACTGAAGATGCAACGAAATCATGAAAGTCATTCCCGAAACACTATCAATAATTGAAACATACACAAACTCTAACTACGTGACGTCTTTTATTTACAAAAAATTCCTTTTTGATTTTTATCCAACTGATGTAGTAAATATTAAAACAACTATCCCCCTCGGGGCCGGTTCATAACACTAGATATATACCGCGACGCAATATTCACCTCCCCTTCGGGGGATAGTTGCATAATGGTCCCATGTTGTTGCTTATAAGAGGTGGTCGTTTACAAGAGATTCTGATTATAGTGATTTGACTAAAAAAATTTAAGTGTTTTGAATGGGCGGTGGCTTATGGAAGGTTGTGGCTTAGTAGAGGTGGTTGTTCTTGTAGGTTCAACTGTAATAGAGGTACTTAGAGGAAAAAGAATATTGTTGAAAATACCAAAACAAGCAAGGGGGCTCTTATTAGAAGGCGGGGCACCACATCTAAACATTTTCTTTCAAATTCCTTGTTAGGTCGGTGTCCAAGAGAAAATTAACAACCTCGAGTCCCAGTTCAGAAGCAAAATCAGAAACTAAGATTACTGATGTAGCATCAACAGATGGAGGAGAATCATGATGGTATTGTGTACAGGCTGGGCTCATTTTAGTAGTCATTCCCTGTATATTGGAGGGGCCTTGTCTTTGCTCTCTAGTTCATTAATATTTTTGTTTCTTCCGCCACTCATGCATCCTTATTGAATATGAAACTTGAAAAATTACCTGTGAATGATAAAATCATGGCTTAGTGTTAAACGAAATACAGTAAACACTTGCTAATAAGAACCTACTTTTTTAACTGTGGCAAAAAAAGTTGATTTGGGGGTATTTATTGACGATTTAGGCTAAGTAGGTTCTTAATCACATGTAGGTTCTTAATTTTTATGAAGAAGTTAATAGATTGTTGATTACCAGAAAAACTAATTGACTTTTTATTAACAATTTTATTATTATAACCCAAACAAAACTGATTACCAATTAATTATATACAGTTTAGTACAGTATGTTCTTGTTATACTTAAATTAACAACTCAGTTACACTCTTTGTTTAAATTGTTTATCATAATAACCCACGTATAAGAACCTGCTTGATCTTGCTTGGCTAAACTGGTTCTTGTATTTTTAAGTATTACGTGTAAAGTGGCAAATTTCTGCCAGCAGGTTCTTGATCCACAGGTTCTTATAAGCAGATTTTTGCTGTATGCCTCCTAAGGATCATGAAAATTCGTTTAAAACAACAATTATGAAATTTGAAAAACTGTTAGGTGAACAAGTTTTCAAAAGCCACAATTGCAATCCGTTTCAATATTCTTCAAGTTGGTCCATTCCTGCTTCCTTTTGTATATGCCGTGTCATTTAGACCTTCTAACGTTTTGAGCGGTTATTTTCATGTTTCACTCAATTTGCTGGCAATTCCCGGCCACTGTTTGAATTTTGATAACTTCTATGACACAGCTCCTTTAAGGTGGCTGAACACAGTTTTGCTGGCGGTCAGCGGTAACTCACGAGACGGCGCGTGTTTTTAATTACATAAACAAACATGGCGAAAAAAGCAATGGTTCACAGAAGACGATTTCTCAAAATCTGCTCATTAAAATTTTGTGATATTTGGCAGAATTTTTTCTTTTATCATGTTTTACATAATGAGAACCTTAAAATGGAAGTTGAACAGACGAATTTAGTGACACGTTTAATAATTACAGTACAATTATGTTATTGATTATCTGAAAACCCGTCTGTTAAAATTTGGTCAAATAAGTTTCAAATGGTAATGATTAATTATAGTAAGATGTGTGCAAGTTTATAGCAAAATCTAATGAGCTAACTTAATGTAAACTGAGCAAAGGTGAAATTCTAAGGTTGTATTCAATCGTTCATGTTGCCATCAATCAAAATCTTTCATCAGTATATATTTCACTTGCCAAGTTTCAGCTTGTGAGCTGCAACCTTCCTCTTGCCATCATTTGGCAAATGACATATACTCACAACCTGCGAAAACTGTGTTCAGCCACCTTAAGTGACACAGGTTAACAGAGGGCCGTGCCTGTCTCTACATTTAGTGATGTGGTAGTCAGACAAAAATAGTTTTATTTTTTGGAAAAAGCGTGAATTTCAGCTTGCTCTTTGGACAAGCAGCTCTCACAATTTGCTTCCCTGGGGCCGTTGCTTGCTTGAAATAACAAGTTGTATCCCAGATAAATGTATCTCCATTAGCAAGATTATTTTAGCGGTCAGTGTAAAACAATAGTCCCATTGTTTTCTAACCCTAAAAACAATAGTCGACAGGCAGTCCACAGTCTGCATTTTACACTGCCCCATCATTTAAGTATATGTTATGAAGAAAGTAGCATTTTTTTTCTAGTTATGTAGCGTAGGTTGTCTATCACAACTTCACGTCACTTTATCAGCGTATATCTTTTTTCTCCAAATTCGTATCATACATAGATATAAATCACATTAATCACTATCTCAAATATAACATAATTATTTATAATAAGAGTATTTTGGCAGTCTGTACAGGTAGTTAAATCTATTGTCTCGTCTATACATTTTGATGATGAACTTATTGATTATACAGTAACTTCTGTAGACCCTGTAAAAAGTGTATAATATAAAGCTTACAAAAGAACGAGGGTTGGGGGAGGGGGGAGTATTGACTGTCGATTAACGGCGCATCCCCAGGGGGGAGGGCCAGTGGCTATGGAGTGTTTTGGGAGAGGTGTTCGGTTGAACTGTGTAGGGTTTGTCTTCGTCTCCCTCGCAGCCGTTTTGTCTCGTCACGTAACGCTCCTCCCCGTTGCGTGACGAGACCAAAACGAAGTTCTCGACGAAGGAAAGTGGTATGTTTCATCCGCCCCAGACAGAATACTTTTAAGAGCAAATATAAGTAATGATAAAATCTTTTTTAAGGAAGCAGTCCTTTGTGATGCTAAAAACAGCTGAAGAAAAATCTTGCCAACTTGCGTGAGATCTGGTCCATACAAATGCTATGAAGTATACAGCAAGCATTAGTTGTATCTCCGAAGCTCTTAAATTTGAATGTGTGTGTATGTGTGTGTGTTAGAATGAAGAAGTGTATGCGAAGTGGGAGGTGGGGATAGGGGTTTAGGCTCGATTACCGACCGCTGTTCGGGAAATGAACCCGCGCTCCTCCCGCGATCGGGAAAGGGCGGAGAGAGCGGCGGAAATCGAGCCCAATAGGGAGTGCGTTTTGGGTCTTTTTCAATGGCATTTGCGGAGCTTAAGCAATTACGTTGGCAACGGTAACCGAAGAACATAAAAAGAGCAATAGGTTTAATGAGCAAAACAGCTCTGCACGTGCATCACTCCCTTTGATCATTTCGCGGCTACAGTGAAGTTTTACGGGTTGCGCTTTCTACATCTTTAAGAAAATTCGCCCGCTTTTGACAAATTGATTCGGTTGGAATAAAGGCAATAAATTTTAACACAACGCGACGCTGTCGTGGTTGCTGAAACTCCCTTTACTTAAATTACCACTGCTGCTACAAAGCAGATTTGTTTTTATTTTTTGCTTGCTGCATAGATTTCAAAATAACCCTTGAAATAACGGTCACAATGGCTCATGTAGCTGCCTGCGTAATTACTAGCCTTATCCCTGACACAGCAGGTCTCAAGTCCTCGAGCGACGTCTGACCTTCAGAAAACCAGGCTATAAAATTACTTGCTTTTCGCAATTTTTTTTTTCGCTATAATGTGAAGTATAAATACGAAAGATAAACTTCTTAATGATTTAAATGCATTATTTAAATAGAAATACTTAATTAAAACGAAACGGTTGCTGAATATCAAATATAATTATCTTAGAAATATAGCGTGGTAAAGCTGGATTAAGTGATGTTGTATAAAGAGAGAATTAATAAAAAGAGTTGCCATGTTTTATAATTTTAGTTGCCTTGCTTATTAGTCGAGCTGGCTTTAGAAGCGAGAATCTAAAAAGAGTCCTCTTGGAGGACATAAGCTTACTGGCAAGAATAGTCTGTACGAAAAATAGGGCAATTACGGGTACCTATGGTCCGAGGCATAAACGTTTAACGCCCTGTGGTACGAGGACAATTATTTTCCAAAGACAAAATTTGAATTATTTTATAGTTGTTTCACTCAGTGTACCTTGTTTTTTCCTTTGTTTTCTATTGCCAATATGTTTGCCGTGGGTTGTCTGTGGAAAACTAAGTAACGAAACGTCGCGACAAGTGACAACGGACCGAATGTCTATCAGAAACAACGTGCTTGCAAAACAAAATCGTTCTTTAAGGCAGTCACGTTGTGTAGCGACTTCTAAATTGCACGTGCACTGTAGCACGTAAGGTTTGTTTGGCGGCCACTGGCAAAGTTAAAACTTCTACAGATACGGTTCAGCGACTATTGTTATTTCTGGTTGCGTAACGAAATTACCATATAGCGTGTTTTCACATGACGTCACGGCGGCAAAATTGGTGTCCCAAAACAATAAACGGCGGCCATGTTGGTGTCCCAAACCAGTCCTGTGGGAGTTGAACTCTTTTCTTATGCAAACACATTCTTTTGTTCCAATAAATTTGCATAGATGATGGCCACGTGAGTAAAAACGCTCTATGAAGCCCAGTGCAAACGGACGCAACATTGTTGGCCAACAACTCCCAACAATGTTGGCAGTTACATGTTGCGTCCGTTTGCACACCCTGTTGCATATTGTTGGATGTTGTTGCGTGTTGTTGCGCAAAATTTGAAACCGGTCAAGCTTTTCAGCCAACAACTCCCAACATTTCTTTTGCTCCGTGATCGCCGAAGCGTAGCGCAACAATGTTGGATCCGTATGCACTGCAGGTCCCAACATTGTTGGGAGTTGTTGCATCCGTTTGCACACCACTGCCAACATGCACGCAACAACTCCCAACATTGTTGGCGCAACAATGTTGAGAGTTGTTGCGCCCGTTTGCACGTAGCCTTAGAGATGAAATTTTAAAAGATGTCAGTTGTTTGAATTTATACAAATTTGTGACATTTTAATTGAATGTTTACATAGTAAAACTGACAGAGTCGTGTTTGCATTTTCCCTCATTGTGGTTTTTAATGTTTAATACTACAAACGATTAAATAATATTCATTACAATTAAAACTCAATCAACATATAAAGCAATTACGAATGGATAGAAAAAGTAAAGAAACTCCTCTCATAACAGAGCATGTTTCCTGTAATATAATGTTTGAAAGGCCATTTCTCACGAACGCAAACACCTTGCGTTTTAAAAATAACGGTACATAATATCCTATTAAAACTTTTTAAAAAGCCCTGAGAACGATCAGTATCAAATTCCTCCTTGTCAAAACAACGCTTTATAACGTAGATAGCGGGTTTCGAACCCAGTCCCTTCGGCTACGAGAACAATAGAAATGACCATACCATCATTGTTACCCCGATGCTGGCATAAAAAAGTCCTGGATATAGGCCAGTAAGCTCAAAAAATGCAAGCGTTTCTTCTTTTCATTTTCGTGTGTGCGCACCAAAAGGGGCAACATGGTCCCTAGCTTATACACGGACGTTGTTTCATTTGTCTTTTCGTTCTTTTCGAAACATGGGCAAGTGAGGGTCTGTGAACGGGTTACATGGTCCAAGGCGTCCCTAGCGGAGACCGTGAAAACTGGGGATAAGAATGGCGACGTGACTAGCGCCATGCATTTTTTGTGAAAGAAATCTTCAAGAAAGGTAAATGCGAAGATGACGAGCTTTTACGGAACGGGTTGATCCGCGAATTCTATCGCTTGAAAGCGGTGATTGCTTTAGAACAGGTGAATTCTTCAGTGGTCGAAAAGAAGAAGAATCTTAATGAGCAAAACTTCGATGGTGGGGCTAACTGGTCGAGTATTGTTAACTTTCATTGTATACATAGAGTCTTGTGATGAGCATGCGGTTTATTTTCTGCGATGAGTGAAATGACGCGCCATGTTCATCACGTTTTTGCTCTTTGGCAATGACGTAATTTCTTTCGAATCGAGGTCCTTGATTTTCTTCTGTTTATCTCTCATCAGTGTGGACAAGATCTTCGAACAGTTACTCAGTGATCAGATCACAGGTCATTATGACCCAACGCTGTAACACAGAATGACGGCCTACAGGAAAAAGTATAGTTGTGAAGTAACTGTGCTAACTCTTGTTGAGGAATGGAAGCAAGCTGTGGACAGGAAGGAGCTCGCGACAATTTCATCCACTGATATGAGTAAGGCATTTGACTCTTTTTGTCCTGCAGTTACCATAAAGAAGCTGGAGGCCTATGGTTTCGGCAATCGTTCGTTGGATTTAATGCGATCTTTCTTCGACAGGAGACTTAACAGGGTAAAATTAATTGTCACACAAGTGAATGAAAAACAATGACACGTGGCGGTCCCCAGGGTACAGCATTTGGACCGCTTCTGTGGAGTATGTTTCAAAACAGCATGGCGTATCACGTTAATGTGCCAACCCTCACCATGTGCGCTGACGACCATCAGCTGTATACAGCTGACGAGACTCGTGTGCCTGTAGAATCGAGGCTCAAAACACAGGGCCACTTAGCGTCGTCTTGGTGGAAAAACTTTCTACGTGCTCATCCGAAGAAGTTCCAGTCCTTAACCGTCAATATTGCGGAATATCGATGCAGAGAATGACGATAAAACTTTGAACATTGATAATCATGACATCAGGAAATTACTTGAGCAAGAGAGAAATGAGCTGCTTAGAGTCTACATTGACGAGAATCTTAACTTTGCGGGTTATATTAGCCAGTTATGCACGACAGCTAGAGAAAAAGTAGGAATACTTGTACGTCTGCGAAACTTAATACTTTATAACGCGAAGATAATGTTATACAAGACGTCCATCTTGCCATACTTAACTAACTGTCATTTAGTATGGAAACTCTGCAAATCATCTGATAGCAGAGAGATCGACGCATCCAAGAGCGTGCGCTGCGCGCAGTATATAAATCTCAAACTGAAACGTACGAGGAACTTCTCACTGGCGCCAAGCTGCCTGCACTTTATGACAGGCGTTTGCAAGACATTGCAATACTAATGCATAAAGTAAAATACGGGATGGCGCCAAGGTGTGTATCTGAGTTATTCACGATCAAAAGTACACACCAATGCCTAAGAAACAGTGATTTTGAACTACCCCGCTTTGATACAATGGACTGTGGGAGGCATTCGCTGCGCTACCAAGGACCTTTCATTTGGTCGAAGGTCAGTGGTGAGCTAAGAAACTTTGCAAGCCTTAAAGCATTCAAGAAACATATACGCGGTGTGGACCTTTCGAGCCATATAGATAATAATAGTAACTGCTGTGACCTGTGTAAATTCTGAGTCGTGTACATTGGCATATAGCTTTAGGTTTTAGGTTAGATCATTGATTCAAAAATCATGTAGTAAATTAGTGTGCTAGTACCTAGGAAAGTGTCCCCAATTAGCTACTGTTAAGCTAAGTACATTGACGCTAAAATAAAGTCATTATTATTATTATTATTATTATTATTATTATTATTATTATTATTATTATAATTATTATTACTATTATTATCATCAAATTGGCTGACCATGATTCCCCTCAAAGAGTGGGATTACAATCTGAATAAGAAAGAATTTAGAGACGGAATCAAGTTACGGTACGACTGAGAAATAACGGACACACCCATGCTCTGCGTAGGCGGTGTTCAATTTAGCGTGGATCACGCAATGGTGTGTCAGCGTGGAGGCAGAGATGCTAAGGATGGTCTGTAATGATGTGGAAGTAGAGCCGGTCCTTCATGAGGTCACTGGAGAGACATTAAATCATGGCACTAACAAAAGGCCCTGATGCCCGTTTGGATATTCATGCTCGAGGCTTTGGGGAGAGAGAGAAATCTGCATTCTTCGACGTTCGGGTGTGTCACCCTAATGCAGACTCTTACAGAGACTTGACTCCTAAGCAGATCTACAAGAAGCATGAGAACGAGAAGAAGAGGCAGTATGCGGAAAGAGTAATGGAGATCGAACAGGGAACGTTCACTCTGCTAGTTTTGACGACCACAGAGCTGATCGCAAATACGAAGGGAGAAAGTTACTCAAGCGCAATTTCCTGGATAAGAGCTAAACTATCTTTCGCCATCGTACGCTTTGCGATAATATTTTTGAGAAGCTCAAGATCCAGAATAAGACAGCCAGACTTTGTTGACTTAGACCTACAGATCGATAATATTAGAGCCTGCCCGAATTGATCTTTTTAAGGATCTTTTTTTAAAGAATTAGGAATTTAGGAATACGAGATTTTATTCTTTTTAACTTGTTTTCTTTTTAATATCAGAGACGGATAATGCTATTTTGTAATGACTTAATTTAAAACTTTGGACTGCCTGCAAGAGTGATTGACCGCATCTGAGCCGCAAGGAATACATCTGCGAAATCGTTATTGACACAGTGATTGCTATTTTTATGATTTATATAATTCTTAATGTTAGATAGAGTGTTTTCACATGACGTCACGGCGGCCATATTGGAGTCCCAAAACAATGAAACCGCCAACATGCCAGTCCCGTGGGAGTTGAACTCTTTTCTTATCCAAAAGGCTTTCTTTTGTTCCAATAACATTTGCATAGATGCTGGCTACGTGAGTGAAAACACTCTATAGTGCTTAATTCTTAGTTCAAAGATTTTTGTAAATTATGTAAATATTTTTTTAAAGTTCAATAAAATTACTTTATTTATAAATTAAAAAATAAAATAATAATAATAATAATAGTAAACAAAAAATTTTTATTATTGTTATTATTATTACTATACACGCGTACTCAATTCAGAAACAAATCGTCGAAAACGATATAAAAAGTAAATATCCTAAAGCGAGGAAATCGCCTCCGAACAACTAGACAGTTCCTAGACTCTTGTGCAAAGTTCAGTTCTCAGATAACGTGACGAGTTTTCCCGTCATAATGACGCAATAACTTCCTTACACTCTTCAAGGTCAGCATTGAGATCATTGAAAAGTTTAGAAGCACTGTGAAGGCCAATGTTTGTGCGTTTCCCAGATTTGCTATGTGGGTATGGCACCTTAAGGTCATAAAGAGAGGCTCTTGTAAGACGGCCCAGAAACGGAGAGGAGTTAAGTCTATCTTTGAGGCACTTGGGAGCACTCGGATTACGGAATAGATCGAGTAGGTTGAAAAGAAAATAAAGTTTCTTTTTCTAGATTCTCCTTAAATAAACCCGGAGTTGTCAGCCCCTACTATACTACTTACGAGGGAAGAAATGTTTGACTTATCAGACCAATTATTAATGCTTGGGCGAATAAAACAAAAGAAATATCTTATTCTTTGCTGAGCTTCAAGACGATTTCTTTTGTTTTATTTTCCTATGCCTAGGAGCCAAGTATGAATTTTAATACCAGATTTGGTCTGTTACCAGTGTGTTACCAATCGATAAAGCGTTGCCCTATATCGAGCCTGTACATTTGGCCAGTAAATGTGACCTTTAAAAGGAACCCCCTCTTCCATGTGGCAACCTACATTTTCTTTGAGTGATTTCGGACTGAGAAAACAGCTGACATTTTGCGACGCCATAACTTGAGATCAGAATCAATTTCGTCTATCTTCGTAGATGAAATTCTGGCGGGAAAGGGTTTGCGCGACCCCTTAAGAGAGAATGTGTGGAAGCTGCCAAATTGGACCAGATCTCAGGTTACGAAGCTACCCGTGGTTTCCCTGCGAAATAACATCTGAGAAACGAGCGCAGGTGATGACTCGTACTAACCAGATCTGGAAAGAGCTTTTGATTGGTTGGAAATTTGCTTTACCCAATTAGAAGAACCATCCAGATCTGGGTAGTGGCACGTTATCAGTATGGACTTTCTATGCTCGTTTCGTTTCGTCCTTTCGCAGGGAAACCACCGGTAGTAGGCCTAAATACAAATATCCGGATATTTTTTAGGATATTTAAAAGATTTTGAGATATCTAGAAAATCTCATAATACTTATGAAAAAATTGTCATATTGATAGTTTTGTTACGAAAAAAAGTACTGACATCATGTTTTTCTTGAAAGCTACTTCAATGCTAAGTGAAACATGGGCATTTCAGTGACAGAAATTCGAACAAATCTCCTCATATGAGCCTGTTGTAATCAGATTCAGCGATATTCTCCATTTATAATATAATTTATGCAATGTTACAATTGCTTATGTTCAACAAAATGGCTGGTGACGTACTCTCTCAGCCACGTACAAACCAAACAGTAGTGTCCCTTTTAGACCGCTTTAGACCTTCAGCACATAATGGTCTTTCACGAACTCAGCCGGTATTAAAGTGCAGTACTCTAGTCTTCTTGGAGACTGGGGGGGCACTGTAAATAAGGTTGACTCAATGTTAAATTGTTCAGAGTTTTGTTGTATGCTGTACAAGAGCATAATTTCTTGAAATTGCTGAAATTAGATGACAGGTTATTTTTTGTGTGTTTTTACTGTAATATTTATGAAATTAAGCCAGATATTTTTGAGATATTTAGAACTTTTTGGAGATATTTAGAAAAAAAGTTTCGAGATATTAAGAGAAAAAATTGGGAATTTCCGGAAACATATTTAGGCGATCTTTAGTTATATTTGTATCTAGGCCTAACCGGTAGCGTCGCCAAACGTCCGCTTTCCCTTCCTCTGTTTGTCAAGTGGCCAGTGCTCGCCAATGCTTGACATCTCTGAGTACACCTAGAAACAAGCACTGGAACTTGTAATATTCATTCTCTTATGCTTTAATATTCAGTTTTTTTGTGTCGTTCAAGCTGTACATGTCAACTCGCCCTTGAAGTCCCCCAAATGTAACGCGTGCACGACAAATTTATTAGCTTCCACTAAATATATTTGAAATTGTACTCTAATAATTGAATTGAAATTGTACTCTTATAGCAACTGAATCTAAATAGTACTCTAATAATTGAATTAAAATTGTACTCTAATAATTGAATTGAAATTGTACTCTAATAATTGAATTAAAATTGTACCCTAAAAATGTTCGCTTAAATATTTTTCGCGTTCATCTTTTATCGTCTTTTGCTGTGTTTCCCCTCCTCTTAACCACCATATCCTTCCTTTTAAGTCCTCTACGATGTGTTAGCCATCAGAATAAATTGGCGGCAGTTGTTTCCTTGAAAAGGAAAGCTAACGGCTCGTGTAAATGGACCACCTCTGAATTTCCCACTTTTATCAATCTGATCCTGAAACACGCACTGTAGTTTGAATTCAGTGCATTTTACAAAAAGTATATATTGCACTAGAAGAATTAGTTCATGCCCACTATACTACTAACAATGTATGTTGGACTATTTATCAGAAAAAGCTACACATAATGACATTTTATTTGTTGATTTGACATCCATTTTCATTCCCCTGTCCACTCAGGTTCGATTCTCGGCTGAGCAATTTATAATTGTTTTTTTTTTGTTTTTGTTTTTGCTTGTCTTTTATCAGATTTATTTTCGCTTAGCCTTGTCATCTTTATCCCTCAGCTTCAAGAGGTTTTACTTTACAGGTATTTTTAGTAAAATCGGCGAGGCGTTTTGGATTTCCCTTGATGCATTGCCAGTCCAACAAATCTGTCCTAGAAGCCGGCGCGAAATCGTCAATCCGGAATAAGTAGCATTCGCAGCCTAATTGGGTCAACTGTGGCAGAGTTTGACACTAAAACAAAACATCCTTTACAGCTACAAATCTAAATTCGGAAAATTTGCTTCTCTGTTTTTTTTCCCCAGTTTTCGTGAAACTAGGTTTTAATAGCATCACTCAAGTTCAGCAAGTTGGGTTAAAAGTAAAAAGCCGAAATGAAACGCACCTCGATATGCAGGCAAGCGGACATAAGTAAACTCACATGTGAAAGTGAGACGGCACTGAAAAACATCTTTAACTTGAATTTTGCTCTTATTTTGAAGCTGCTATTCCAATTTGTTCAAGTTTCTCGGTAAAATACTTCTGTTGTCGAAAGTCAAAGCTAAAAGTATTTTCTGATCGCCAAAACGGCCGCAAAATCAACGGACCAAGTTCGTCGCTTTATGACGTCATTGCAGGCACCAACAAAGACATAGAAATACAGCCAACGTAAGTGTCTGCCGCGCTTTGCGAATCACGTGCGATCCACATGCGACGTGAATGTAGACTGATACATATAAAGAATAACATCACTTGTATCCTTTTCCAGGCTCTAAGATATTGAGGAAAGCAGATCGAGAAAATTTGCGTGAAAAAACCGCGAGGGGGTGGGGGAGAGACGGGAAAATGGAGCCTGTAAACATTGCTTTCAATACCTCATTCCGGTATACCAGCTCCTCGTATACCCTATGATTGGTCAATAGTGACAGTTTACTTCAACACTTAGTCAAGCATTTGGTTTCGCGTGCACAGAGTCTAACAAACATGTCGAGCATGTGATATTCTCCTACACCGCACCTTTGACGCTTTGATTGGGAGCCTGGCACTGGCTATATCACTTGCCAAAAGGCAATCTGCAAGATCATTTGCGTAAATCAAAAACAGTAGAGGTCCTGATTTACTACCTTGGGGTACCCCAAAAGGCATTTCGGTAGGTGCAGAGTGTGCATGCCCAACTGATGTGATTTGTGACCTGTTGTGATGTTGTATCGTAGGTGGGGGCGGAAGTACGATCGATGTTCGTCAGCTTTTAATTATAATAGCAGATGATGATCCACGGTGTTGAACGCATTAAAAAGGTCCATGAAAACAGTTCCTGTAAAACAACTAGCAATTCGCTTTGGGGGAGATGATGTTGAAACTGAAAGAGCTTATTAAAAATTCGGTATTCTATACATTTTCGGCCGCATATCTCAAAAGTAGCGATTGCAACAGCCGCCGAAACGTTGAAATTTTCTGGAATGAAACCTCAGCAACATCGCGTTTGATTGGGAAATCTAGATTTAGATTTTAAAATCCGAATTTCGTATTTGCAATCGAACGCGAAATCCGAAAACGGATTTCAACGCTGAGATATCTGTTTTTGGATTCCCCTTTCACCGTTTGATTGGGAAATCCGAGAAAGGATTTGAAAAAATTGTTAAGAACAGCGGTCTTGCACAAGCACGCATAATTAGCAGAAAAAAATACCGCTGTTCACGAAAGTAGTTTTGCAAATCTTTTTTCGGATTTCCCAATCGAACGGTAAAAAGGAAATCCACGAATTCCGGATTTGGATTTCTTCATTGAAATCCACCCTGAGGACGGACTTCTCGGAGGTGAAATACTTTTTCTGATTTTGCGTTCGATTGCAAAATCCGAAATCCGGATTTCAAAATCGAAATCGGGAATTCCCAATCAAATGCAAGCTTAGCCGTAATGGAATTAGGCAAGTTCTATTTCTTGCCTTTTTAAGAGCGATTTTACTCTAACCGTGAAACAGATACTAACTAAATAGTGCAAAGTAGCGGAAGTAAACAAAAGAAGACAATAGAATTAGTGCATAAAAGTGCGTAGTATCCTATCACCTATTTCACGGTTTCAAGTAAAATCAGTCTATAGAGTGTTTTCACTCACGTGGCCAGCATCTATGCAAATTTATTGGAACATGAAGGACGGGAACACAAGACAACGATTTTCTTTTTCTTTTGTGAAGTTAGATAAAGTCCTTTAGAATTAAACTCCTGAAAAAAAACCCAACCAATGACAAACTAGAAGAGTTGGAATAAGAGCGATGAAATTTGAAACAGAGCAAATCCTATTTTGGGGTGACGTTTTCGCTGCTGTTTCAGTCGTCTTTGCTTACGATCCCTAAAAACAAGACGAATTAGGAGCAACAAGAATAAATATTCCAATGAATATAGAAAACCAGCGCAGCTTAAGCCATTTAAACTTTTGATGACGCTGACTTGAAATCAGTGATAATTAATTTCTTGATCAGTTTCATCTAAGTTCATTTGCGCGCTCATCGCCAAACAAGATCCGCTAGCTAGGCACAGGATGTACATCAAAATCAAAATCAAAACAATGGGCTCACATTTTTTGGATTTGCAAAGTAATTAGCATCCGATGAACACATTTTTATCAGCCAATCAGAGATGACTTTTTTTCCGATTTAAGCCTTGAGGTTTGTCCCTTGGTGCTGACCAAAAGGATCGCAGTCTCTGGGTTCTCCAGTACACTATCATGCGCGCGCAAAAGAAATCAAGCAGGGGAAAGCTGATTATGACGTCATTAAATTAACCTACAAAAATCACCGACTAATATTTTTGGCGGTTGGCTTGTTCTATTTGCGTGTTTAAAATATTTTAAAATGCCTTCGTATCGCGAGTTAAAAGACAAAATCAGAGTTTTAGAAGAGGAAAAAAAGACGTTGCGTGAGGAATGTGGAGAACATAGCTCGAAACGAATTCACTTAGAGAGGAAACTCATGGAGTGGCAGAGTTATGCTGAATACAAGAAGGAGATGTTACTGGCCACAATGCAAGAGAGAGAAGAGTTTAAAAAACTGTATGAAAAGACGAAAGCTGAAAATAATATTCTGGAGTTTCATTTGGAACGCCTTCAAAGGCACTATCTTTTGTTGGAAAAGGGTTTTACATCATGGTTTCGCGTTGGCCAGCGAATGTATGACGAATATATATTATTTAAAGATGCCTACTTTGGTTTGCTGGAAAGGTATACTTGGGAGACAAGAAGTGACACCGTGTACAATGACAACATTACATCCACCCTGGCTATCCCTTTTTCGACTATGCAGCCTAAAGCTCCTCTCCACAGTCTACAAAACGGTTATCTAATGTACACAAACGCGCTGACTTCTCCATCGCCGGCAGCTGTTCCTGTTTCAATAAGTGCGATCCCGCTCCAACCAGCCGTGGATTACTGTTTCTCTATGCTCCAGCCGATCAACTTTGGTGGCGCAGAACGGATTTTGATTTATGGTAATAACCAATCAGAAAGTTCCGCGATCCATATTGTAAACCAAAACATGGCGCTTCTATGGAGCCCACAAATGCTAATCAAACGAAGAAACCCACTTCAGATCCTACCAAGAAAAGAAATTGCCTGTGAACAGGCCAACGAGGAAGAGAACGTAAGAGAAAACAACGAGCACTGCGAAAAGGAAGAGAGAGTAAGAGAAAACAACGAGCACTGCGAAAGCTTATCGGTGCAGGATGAAGACAGTACATCGCCCGCTATGTTTGAGGGAAAAAGCTCCAAATCAAAGGTAAGCACGCCAAGATTCTGTAGCACAGTGGGAATGGATCCGCAGGGAAGTATGGGGGAAGGGCCTGCAGCACAACTTCCTTTTATCCATATTATTGATCCATATTTCTCTTTCTTTCTTACTCATTTGTAAATTAAAACGATGAATACGTTCATATACTCCCATAGTTATCTCGAAGACGATACCCGATTTAGCCAGACCAAAATGCATAAGCAAAGTTTATACCCGTTTTCAGACCAAAACGGCGCAAAAACCCTACCCGAATGGGGCTTCACGTAACTATATCACTTATATGAGGGACTACCCCCCCTCCCCCTACACACACCTCAGGGCACACAAGCACACAACGAACTCTTGTTGTGCTATAGTGTGATTGCCCAGAGGCTTTGGGTGGCTTTGGTGATTTAAGTCTCAGCTGATATGTACTTTCGTCTTACTGAGTTACAGTCCTCCGTCAAACTTTAAAATCACTTCCGCTCTTAAAAGGTCCAAATAATTGATCACGCTGCACCAATATGCGGCGCTTAACCCATCCGATGTACAAGGTCTCGAGATCGGCCCGGCACAGTTTCGCTTCATTACAGAAATAGCCGCTCTTTTAAATAGAAGCAAGAGTATGAATGCCACCTAAACATTTTTGGCATAATATTCTAAGCATTTCACAGGAGACTGTGCTTACATTGTAGCAGTCCGTTCCCGCGCAGACGTTGGGATGCTATATACATTGAGGTTTTCACAATAATATATTAACACCTGATTTTTTACTTTGTTATTTTTGTTGTTTTTTTTTTTTGCAGAAATCCCGTGTTCGCCGATTTTTTTCGTGGTTAACAAAGATCTGTTGTTGTGGCAAGCCACAAACAACAGATTAATATCATTTCTTAATTTAAAAAAATGTAAAAAAATTACAAAACTATAAAAAACGACAAAAAAAAAAAAATAACCCAAAAATAATAACAATTGTAGTGTGTGTATACCATGGGTAGCATGCACACACGATATTTTTTTCCTGATTAGTTTTTATCTTTACCTCGATCCCTTTTTGGAATTTAATATATTGACTTTAATGCTCGTCCTGCCACATGATGAAGAAGTACATGCTTTGAGAAGAAATTGCATCTACCCGAGCTGGAGCTGACCGCACAAGCCCATGATGGACTCATAAAAATGACATGAGGTTAGCAGCTAAATAACATTACAGTTTAGTCTCCTATTATTATTCAAAGTAAAAAGCTCAGTTATCAGTCATTAAACCAATATTATTTACATTTTGGAAAAAAACAAGCAAACCATCAAACAAACAAACAATTAGAACAAACTGAGGAATTTTCCGCCACTAGCGAAAAAAGACACAACAGAAACATTGCGAAAATTCTGTTTCTATGAAGGTAATACGTGTTTTTTCGTAAATCATGGTTGTCTTGTGTACAAATTACATCGTTATCAAGGGGAGCAGTGTCGCTGAGTGGCCAGGGCGCTGGAGTTGTAATCTGGAGGCCCCGAGTCCCACCCTGACCGCTAACTGGATGTCTTCCTCGTTTATCCCAAGGTCACATTCTCGGCCACGTTCTTGAGATAGCCACCTGGTTCGCCCCCTAGCAACTGGGATTGTTAACCTTGTTATTTTCAGTTGAAATTTTCGTTTTATTATCGCTGAAAAGCTCCTTACTGGAAGAGGATAATTTTATTAGGTATTTGTTATTAAGTTCGTATTATAACCCAGGTCTGCTTGGCTTTTTTAGTTTTCCATGGGCCCACTGTATCTTGGCCAGTGTCGACTGCCTTAATGATTGAACCTACTGAGGGTGAAAGTAAAGCTGAACTTGACAGGCTCTGTGATTCGCTGATTTGTAAGTTAGCTTATAACAGATAGCTTAAGCAGGGACCCGCGCGACGGGTGCGAAGACATCACTTTTTCTTTTACAAAACTGGAAATCATAGATGGGCGGCATCAAAAGAAAGTCTTTAGGATCCATCTTTTTTTGCTGGCTACAACAACCAAAAATACGACACTACTTCAATTCCCAATACACAGTGTTCTGAAAGTCTTGAATTCTTGAAAAAGACTTGAAATTTCCCCACCAGTTTTCCAGACCTGGAAAAATTCTGGAAAATGGTAAAAAGTCTCCAAATCTAATAAAGTGCTTTATAAGTGAAATTTTTCTTCATTTTGGTCAAATGTTATTCAATCTCGCCCATACTTTTGTAGCGCATCATGGCAACAAAAATAACTGAACTTTGAAACACAATGTGACCTGAAGGCTCCCCGTACCCTCGAACTTAAACTCCCATCCGTGTGTGAGAAAAAAGTTTTTCGCTTCTTTCGTTCCTCAGCCAGCAGAAAACCACACTCTTTCCTCTATTGGGGATGCGTTTTGGTCCGAATTTTTCAGTGAAACATTTTAAGGGCCTGATACAGAGTCAGGGTTCCGTCTAGAGTTTTTTGCTGATGATGAGTTTTATAGTTACCTTACTTGTGTGTTTTTTTTTCTTAGTTTTTCTTTAGCCATGGCTAAAAGGAACGCGAAATTTTGGGCTGGGTGTTCAAGAGTTGATGACAAACATGGAGATCAAAATTTAGTTTGCAATCCAATTGTTCTCCATTGGAAAGTTACGAAGACGTAAGGACGAAGTCTTTCAGTTAATGCAAGAAAACAAGATCAATCCGACTGCCTTTTACCATCCGTAATTAAGCAGACTTGTGTCACGCAATTTGGCCGCCGTGACGTCATGTGTAAACACTCCATTGCCCCAACACAGGTCCAACAAATTGTTCCAGTTCCGGTTCACTTATTGTTGGAGCGCAATATGCATTTTAATGAGGCCGAATTTAAACTAGCTCGGCAAGAAACACAAATTTTTACTCACCGTCCTCCTATTTTGCTCCGCCACATTTCTATTGCATTCCTCCTCCACCACCACCGCCACCACTCTCCTCCTCCACTTACCCATTATGAGGCTTTAGTATCTAACACGACGACAGCAGCAAAAACGTCAGACAAAAAGTGAATTCTCGCTGTTTTAAACTTCTTCGCTCTTATTCCATCACGCTCAATTTGTCACATATTGACAAAATGTTCTGGAGTTAAATTCTAAAGGACTGTATCTAATTTTAGAAAAAGAAAAATTGACTCGTTTCCTTGTGTTCACGTCCTTCATACAACGTGAAATTAGGAAGTTTCACTTCGAAGTCGTGCAACGACGGCAAAACATATGCACGAAATTGTGATGCACGTGCAAAGTTTCGTTCTTGCTGTTAAGACCTAGTTTACCCCCGTCTCATTAATATGCAACATTTTTTCACCGAGAATCAGTGAACCGAAACTTGAAACATTTGTTGAACAATAAAGGCGGCAAGAAATAGATGAACTCAAATACATAAATACGTTACGATTCTGTGTTTTCAAGTCACAGACAAGTATATAGCGCTCAAGTTTATGACATTCCTCCACAAAAACTGTTTATTTGGTCCCTACTATACTACTTACCGGTTTGTTGCCTCATTCCCGTACAGCTTCCTCCCAGGCCTTCTCGGTCAATGCATTTCCGTGACGTATCCAACGTTCCCAGGTTCTCTCTCTTGCTTCGAGAAAGAACCTGATCGCAGCTGGTCACGTGGCTCCCAAAATCTGGGGGCCAAAAATAAGAGGGGGAAAGTTGAGGAAATAATGGTCGCTATGACAAAAGTCACTCCGTCGGGGCCCTTGAGGAGTTTGCCGCCTCTTTATTAGAGAGCTTTTAAATGCAACAAACGGACGGCGACGGCTACGAAAACACCACTCAAAAAGTGAAGTCGCGCTGCTTCAAACTTCATCACATCTATCATCCTTCATCCATCTCCTCCAATTCCTCAAATTTTGGCAATGTTTTCTAAAGTTGAATTCTAAAAGACTGCATTGAACTTCAAGAAAAGAAAAAAGGAAGTCGTTGTCTTGTGCCTGCGTCCTCCAAGTAAAATTAGGCATTTTCACGTCGTAGTCGTGCAGTGACGGCAAAGAAATGTACAAAGAAGTGTGATGCACGCGTAGAATTGTTGTTTTACCAATCTAAGGGCCTGTTTACATGGCGGTGGGGGACCCCAGATAGCTGAGGTAAACCGCTTAGGTGGGGTAACTCGCCTGTCAATATAATCGCTCGTTTTAAGTTGATCACGTTTACATGATAGGTTGGGTGACCCGCCACATTTTAAACAGGCCCTAAACCTAGCACCTTTTTGCCGTTCTCGTTGATGTTGCCGTCGTCTTTGGTTTAAGCTCCCATTTTATCAGCTGATGGCGCGGGTATGTCAACAACACCCGAAAAATAGTATCGGATAATGCCAGCTTGTCATGTAGACTATGACAAACTATCGTGGATCCGAAACACTGCAAAAATATTTTTCAGGAGACAAAATTTATTTTGTCTTTCCGCGGTGGAAGAAATTTGTGGCATCCCGTTACCCGAACTTAAGACTTTTTCAAAACGTTTATGCAGAACATGTGAGACAGCTAACAAAGAATAGCAGTTTGCACGCAACTCAGAAACCCAAGCGCCTTTAAGTAAGTAAGAATTTTATCCCTACCCCAGGTAGTATTTCACCGCCCATTCGACAAGATTTAGTGGAGGACCTAACCCCGCTCGCTGTGCAATTTATGGACACACATTTCCACTTGACCATCCACAAACAGGGTTCTTTCTCGAAGGCTTAAAAACAATAAAAAAATTTAGCAGGCAAATGCGACAGCGATACGCGTATGTCGCTAATAAATCCACCCAAAAACTCGCTCGGACCACGTGGCTTGAAACGCATAGGCCGGGCGGAATAATTAGGCCTAGGGACTAGGTAACAACTTATGTAACTGTGTGTAGATATCTGCTCTATTCCGCCATGTCAGACGCCATTTTGAAACGTGAGTGTAATTAAAAGTGTGCAAAGTAGAGGAATTCCACAAAAATATTTTGCACCACGATCCCAATGCCCACCTTAGCGCGATAGTATAAGGCCTCGACAACACAAATATGCTTGAATTCTACCGTGAGTACGTATTTAAAAGGTCAAAAGGTTATTTGTTTTAAATAAACAGAAATTAGTACAGGTCACAGAAGGTAATTATTTCAAATTTTAATCTAATCTTCCAATTCAGTGGCTACAATAATGACCTACTGAATCTAGAACAATAAAAGAGTGCATTAAGGTTGCGGAGGACATCTTCAGCTCATTGTTATGCATTTATGTAAAGCGTATATACGAAGTACAGCGACTGGCATTGACAAGTTTACAAGATATTCTTATATAGGAAAATGTCTGAGCTCCGACGCTTTCTCGGAACAGTAGGTTATAGGCCCAATACAAAAATCTCTGCTGGATTAATATTCTTTTGTTGAAATTAAAATTAGCCTGACTAGCCTCGCTTTAGATAATGTATTCTTTTGAATTTTGTACTGGATAACGAGGCTACTGAAGCTAATTTCCATTTAAACAAAAGAATATTCATCCAGCAGCCATTGTTGCATTAGGTCTATTATTAGTAATAATAACCTCCTGTTCCTCCTTAGGCTACATCCACACGAATTCGGAGACTACGAACAAAATGTTTAGAGCGATTTTTGTATGACCTTGAAATGAAGACACCCGAACAAAACAGAAACAACGAACGAACGGAAATAGAGCAATTTGATTGGTTTATGGAACGAATACAAACGCGCATAGCTTTTGGTTGGTTGAGCGAACGCTCGGGTGAAAAACGTCATGGCCAATCGAACAAAGCCTTCTCCATATTAGGCTGATTTAACATCAAAACAGGAACGTCAGTTGACGACGGGAAAGCGCTCGAAAGGACTAAACACGACTCATGGTGCCCAGTTTGCTGTTCTGCCATTGGTCAAACCAATGGTCAAGCCAGTTGTTTGACCTGCGTGCGCCGTCGTCAACTGACGTTCCCGTTCTGTTGCTAAATCAGCCTATTGGTGGGAAAACAAAGAGGCCATGTTTTGATCTTTTCATCCATTTGCTAATAAACAAATAACGAACACCTACCAAAACCATTTTTCGAGGTCACACGAAAATCGCCCCATTCAAAAGAAACAAAACGGGCTCTGAAAGGTAATAATCTTTGTTTCAGTGCTTTTACAGTGAAACCGGTTGTTCGTTTGCGCGCCACTTTGGAATATTCTCACGCAATGTTGGTATTTTGATTGGCAGTTTGCTCCGAGCAAGTTGCGAGCTCAAATTTCAACTTGCTGCCTCGTGCAACTGGTTTTCCGCGAAAACTCCGTGGTGAAAGCCGCAGTTGTCCATTGCAATAACATCTCCATTCGCCAAGACTGGATTCCCCACATGGTCTACAGCTTGTAAACTTTCTTCGAAGAAATGAATCACTTCAAATCCATTAGAAGGGCATTCCAAAATATTGAAGTTATCAATACCAAAACGGCTATAGAGGAGGTTTACGATGTAGTTACAGTTCGAGGCGTACCGTTGGATTTCAACTGCTGGAAGGCCTTTCTTGCTATGTCCGTAACTCCGATTTGGCGTTGTTTTCACGACCGAGGTTTTGTCAAAAAAATAAACCGTACAGGGATCAACTCCCAACATATACATAATATAGTTCAGAGTTTTCAGAAGATTTTCATGAGTTAAAGATTCTGCAGGATGGACGGAAAGTTTTTTCCATGTGAATTGCAAGTCCTGTCTTACAATATCGAGCGAGCGAGCGGGGAGATTAGCTGGAGTACATATGGCGTTGGCAAGTAAGCCCTGCTGTATTTCAAAAGTTCGTGTGCTTGGTTTAAAAACCTTGCAATACTCCACAAATTCCACCACATTTGGAGTAGCGACTGTGCGTTCTTTCAATCCTGGTTTTCCCGGAGCCGCTGTCCCATGTTGCAGGAACTTTGAAAGGATATTGGAGACGGTTTGATGTGAAAGATGAAGCCGTGAGCATATTTCTTTATTTCGATAGCCCGACGACCAGAGGGAAATTACTTTTTCCCTCTTTGAAACAGAGGTAATGTTGCTTGCCATCGCAGTCAACTCACAATAGTCCAATATGAAAAACCGTTTGCTCAGGCAGCAAATTGAAATTTGAATCGCAACTTGCTCGGAGCAAACTGCCAATCAAAATACCAACATTGCGTGACAATATTGCAAAGTGGCCCGCAAACGAACAACCGGTTTCACTGTAAATTAATAAAAATAAGGAAACTTAAGGAATTTTTTAAAGATTTTTTTTACAAGCAAAACTAAAAAGTGGAAAGTAATTACCATAATTCCATAATTATATCTTGCTTGGCACTCGTGTTTTAGTCGAGACACCTCGGGGGTCACAAAATTTGAGTTTTCCGACAATTTTTGACAACATTTGACGAATTAAACGAGATAGAATAAGCGTCATAAAGTTTAAAGCAGCCAGCATTCACTTTTTAAGTGACGTTTTCGTTGCCGTCGTCGGATGGCTCCGAGGCGTTCTTAGGCACCGTCCACACGCATCCGGGTATTTTGAAATCCACAACTTTTTTGTGCGGATTCAAAAATTTCCACGTCCGCACGTATCCGCATTCAAATCGAATTTGCCTGTTCACACATCCGCATTCACTCTAGTACCCAGGACTCCTCTGGGAATATTGGAAACAGAGCATGCGTCGTAAAGCGCGCGAAATTTTTATCTTGCTTTGCCTTTGTCGGTACAATCTCGACCCCAGTGCGTCATGCGCAGAAGAGCTCTGGGGTCGAGATTGTTGTCGGTAAAGAACTGGGCTCGATCTGGTTACGTCATCAAATAAAAAATATATCGTCCACACGATTTCGTATTCATAGCATATACAAAAATTTCCACTCCGGACGGCGGATTCAAAAATATCCGGATACGTGTGGACGGGGCCTTAATGACCGAGCGCGTATACTATATATTAGTTGGTGCTTCCCCTTCGATGTTATGAATCACAGATTTATAATCAAATTTACTTTTTTTATGTAAAGCACATGCATCTGTTGATTAGGTAATGACGTATATAATAAAACAATACCTGTCATGTGGGAAAAATGAATGTTGTTGAAAAAACGGTGAATAGAAAGCACCAGAAGATTTCCGAAACAATGACTTTTTTTATTGCGACGAGTTTCAATGATCTCTACACAAGTTAGACAAAGTCTACTGAACAACTTTGAAAAAACTTGACTTAAAAAGTAAGTATAAAGTGCAACTGGTGAATAATACAAAATCTTCTGTTTTTCACTAATTCTGATGTTCATTAAATTATATCAAAAAGTCGATTATAATTAAAAATATGGGTTAAAGTAAACAGGTTGCACGTCTAGCTGCTCATATCAACTCTATTAATGTTTAGGTGAAAAAACTGAGACAGCGATTTTCTCTCCCCGAGTCGTAAGATTTTCGAACTGGTAAATATGTGAACAACGCCACTGTGCCAATCGGAGCATGCCAGGTTAGAATCCTGGACTTGACAGTCAAACTATTAACCCATGATATCCGAAATATCACTGACAGAGTGACTGGGCAAGTTTTGCGTGTTAAATCGCTTCCCAAATACTTTGAAACAAACGACGAACGAGGATGAACAGAGCAGTAAATTCTATCTCGTCCGATATGACAGAAGCTCAAGAAAATTTACATTTCAGCCAACTGTTTGGCCTCGCATTTGGTAATTTTTCGTTCCCAGGTCGAGATAACAATGTAGATCACTTGTAGCAACCATTTAAACACTACGATGAGACAATTTCCTTTAAAAAATATCATGAACTTGCTAAGACTCTTGCCCTTTCGGTGGCTGTTAATTATCTAATTATCTAGTGAATTGCACATTATATAACGATACATGCAGAGTAAAAAATTATACCAAATCTAATGTCCAACTGCATTGGAAGTGCCATCAACCTCTGACGCGGATTACATTTAAACCGTCACCAATTCTTCATAAAACTCTACATAAACTTCATATTTACATTATTTGTAAAATAGTACATCTTTAAAATAAATAAAGAATGCAAAACATTGGCAATTTACTTTTTGTCTGAGCTACGAGATGTCTCCCGCATATTACATCTCATAAACATTCCTCAGAAACCCAGAAGTATCCAGATGAACGTTTGTTTGAGATTTGGCAGTGAAGTAAATTACCATTTACTGAAAAAATTCCAAGCGTGGACTTTCTTTCAGTAGTCAAGTGTTTTGAGCAGTCTCTGGATCACTTTGCCTTTGCATTGCTTAACTTTGCGAATGCAAAAAATCTGCATCACGACTTTCTTGACCAGCTAGAGGCGAAATAAGCAAACGGTGGCTCTCCTGTACTAGCTACGTTACTGATGTAAAGGTTTTAAAAAACTCTTATTTAATATAATAGTGTCGAGAAATAATGCTACATTGGTAACAGATATCGAAACGTGCGATTTTTAAGTTAAGATGCATGATCAAACACATCCAAAAACTCTTAATTAATAAAACAGTGTCGAGAAATGATGCTACATTAATAATGAACAAAGGTGTTTTTGAAGATTAAAGATCATTTAAAATGAAACAATTTCACAGGATGGAAGCAAAGTTAAAAAATATTCAAGTAGATGATGATGATAAAGGAGACCGAAGTCCACGTTCTTTGATGTCTGTTGCCAATATTCGGTAAAACAACAAAAGAAGATAAAGTTCTGTGTAATCTGTGTGATTGTCCTTGGCTCTACATGAATGAAGTGACTGAATGTGTTCTGTTGAGCATGCTGCTGCGGCAGTTGTTCTCCTCTTTATTCAGGCCACTCTAAGGAAGAACAAAATGAAACGCTCATAAGATCACTGCCAAATGTAAACTGACCTAACATAATTTAGAAATTATAAAGTTAAAACCCCCAAGGCTGTGCTCTAGCAGCACCCATTGGCAAAGAAGCGAGCCTGAGAAAACAACCGACATATCGCGATGCTACCACGGCTTTCCCGCGAAATGACGAAACAGGCACAGAAATTCCATACTGATTATGCCAGATCTGCTTAGTGACGCGTCATCAGTATGGAATTTCTGCGCTCGTTTCTCAGACGTCATTTCGTGGGGAAACCAGTGGTAGCGTCGCGGACTGTCCTGCGATAAAGCTCTCCATTCGGGGAATATCGTGACAAGAAAAGCGCGAGTGGTACGCGAAAGGAGACGCGGGAGCGAAGGGCGGAGAGAAAGGGAAGCCATGGGGTACTTACCATTAACATACAGAAAACCGGAAATTCCGGTTGGGAAATCAAATGCTTCGCAGCATTCAGAAAATATGGGCCGTGATTTGAGACGATGCAATTTTTCTACTTTTTTCGGTCGCTTTAGTAAATTTGGATATGTTTAGTATCGGTTCGTACTTCCACAACGTCGGATTTTATAGTTTTTATATACAGCTATATCGAGAAAGGTTGTCGGAAAAAATGTGCACGCGACAATCCCGAAAGGTAATATGCGATATGATCAATACACTGTAGCTGTCGAACCTCCTTTTGTTGCTTTCCTTTAGCACTCACAAACATATGTCCATGGCCTCTCCTGCCATTCTTTCAAATTTCTTTGAAAAACAGTGAACTCTAAACAACCCACAATACCTTTCGGGTTTGTCGCGTGCACTTTATCCGACGACATTTCTCGAAATAGCTGTATACGAACAAGATTTTCCTTCCACCAGGATGGTTTGTGCAAATAGTAAGCACCCCTGTTCTTCTTTCCTCCGCCTCTCGCTTCGCACGTCACTCTAAATGAAGAACCTTCTGATGCTTACAGGCTACATTGCCGTTTAGGTTTTGCCCAAGTGTAAAACAGTCCAAGCTTTAGGGGCTTTGGGATAACCCATAATATTTCCATAACGGCAACCTTGTCCAATATTCAAGCCATAATGCATTGATCGGATTACTTCCATTTTTCATAAAAAAACTGTCTTCTAACAAATCCAGGCTAATCAAGACAAGAGGTTGATGGCCTTCAAGGAAAACAAACCAAACCTGTTGGAACATTCTTATCCCCATGATAATAGCTCAATATAAAAAAAAATCATTTTACTTCTAGTGATATATTCTCAATCTCTTTGACAGCAACTTCTGTGTTTGAAAACCTGTCAAATTAAGATTTGTCTGCACTTACAGCAAACTCATTGTACGAAGTACATACAACCATTGATTCATCCTTATTGCTTGCTGATTTGAAACCATTCAGAATTCGAATTGATGCATTAACAGAGCCATTAAGCAGCTTGCTCGTGTTACCATTTTTCTCACCAAGAACCTTTCTTTTCACTGCCAGCCTCGCCGACTGCCGTCTGCTGCCAGGTGTCTGTTAACAAATACAGGCATTAAAACATCAGTTAATAAACCAGGTTCGCTCCGCGTGTTGTCACTAAAATGTTTTTCATATACCTTGAGTAGAGAAGTACATACAGTCGACTCCCGTTAATTCGAACCTTCAAAGAAAATTGACAAAAGTTCGAGTGATCGAGGTATTTAAAATTATATAGAAAATAATCTGAAGAGAAAATGAAAATTGCTTCGAGTTAGCGGGAGGCTCTAGTTACCAGGAGTCTACTGTACAGTAAAGGTTTCCGGTCAAGTCGTCCGAAATTCATCCTGCTTGTTTCGTCTCATTATCGCTTAAACAACGAGATATTACATACACTCTTCATTAAAATTTCGAGCGACTTGACTAAACATTTCGGGCGATATAACTTCGGGCGACTAGACTGGTTACCACAGTAGACATAGAGATCAAACCATCGTCAAGTGGTCGCTTACAAGAGGTGGTCGTTTAGGAGAAATTCAAACTGTAAGGCTTTGACTGGGAAAATTTATCCTGCATAAAAGGCGCTTTTTGAACCAAGCGAGGCGAACACGGCATTTTGCGCGAAGGAGTGCAAAGCGAGAGACGAGGGGAGGAGAGGCGCGTTTGCCTCGCTTATGGGTGGACGCAAAGGTTCTACTACAGGTATTAGTGAACTTACGCAACAGGACGGGAGAGGAAAGAAGACGGCAAACCTTGTGTGACAAGCGTGACAATAATTTTATTTGAAACAACTTTTCGCCAAACTTCACTTTCCTTTAAACAGATCTTTTTGTAAAGGAGCAGAAAACCTTGGTGTTAAGTGAAGATCACGACAAAACCCACAAGTGATAGCCCTGTCACGTTTGTCACACACAGCTTTTTTGCCGTCCTCTTCTTCCTGCCGTCCTGTTGCGTAAACTCACTATTAGTCCGGCGGCTTAACTATAAAATTATGGGATTTTTGATACAAGAACCAAACTTTGTAGGAATATTTACATTCCCAGGCTGGTCATTTCCTGATATAGTGCCAAGCTTAATTGTCTAATTCCAGCTTGTTTGCAGCGAATGAAATTTTCGGACACGAGACCGCCCGCGAAGTACATTTCTTACTCTTTTACGTTTCATTTCAAAATACAAATACAAATGCTTAAATTTGAAGTCAAATTGTTACTTTCTTCTTCGTTATGCTAATAATTTTCTCGGAAAACTATTATTCAAATACTGGCCGGAATTTGCATTTTTTCTGCAGGTGCTTTTTTCTCCACTTTCTCTTGGTTTTCACTCAAAACTTTGTACATGCGACTCGATCGGTGCAGCTAGAGAAGAATATCATTCCAATCATATAAAGAGAAACAGGCCGGTTTGAACGAAATGGGTTGACGTGAAGACGTGGAATCATGTCGCAACATCAAACTATTGACTGGTGAAAATGTATTATTTGCCAGGAAGAAACATCTGAAAAGCCTACATGTCCGGCTAATTCGAAACGACACGACTCTGGTGACACGTAACTTTTGAGCGAGACCTAACGTCATTTTATGAGGTGGGAGAGTTACATTTAGCAGTTAACTGGGAATGTCTAAACGAGGGAAACGGAATTGCTTCCACTTTAACGAGTCATTTTGCCTTGTGGCATAAATCGTGTCGCGATGAGTTCAATAGGACCAAACTGGAGCGTATAATAAAAAGGAAAATGCCTGAAGAGAGCCACGGCCAAAGCAGCAGCAAACGGACACGCTCAAGTATGTTTCCACAGAGCGTGAAACGGCCGGTTTGCTTCTTTTGCAAGGAATCAGCTAACGATGGTGATCTAAGAATGGCGTGTACAATGGGTATCGACTCCCGCGTCCGATCTGTTACTCACGAGTGAAGTGAGTTCCGTCTCATATCAAAGCTGAGTACCGCTGACATGGTAGCTATTGGAGCAAAATATCACGCGAGGTGCCTAGCCGCGCAGTACAATCGCGCACGAGAACATGACAGAAAAAGGTTCATCAGAATTAAACAGCCAATCAAAGACCCACAGTATTGACCTGGCTGATCTCATAGCCGAGATACAAAATTCTAGATATGGACAGCCACATACTACCGTTTTCAAGTTCTCGGATTTGAGAAAAGAGTATTGCAAGAGGCTAATTAGAGAAGGTCTGGCGGAGGAAACTCAAGAGATACATTCCACGCGTCTAAAGGAGAAGCTATCCCTGGTTTAACTGCTCACAATAAAGGAAGAGAGGTGTTGGTAGCTTTTACAGAAGAAATAAGACATTAAATCCGACGCTTTCTCTAACGACAATGATGCCTATGAGATGTGTTTACAACGTTCAGCTAGCATAGTCCGACAAGAAATATTCAATGAATCATAAGTAGCCAATGGATCGTTTTCTCAGAACTGCCAAAGGGGATCAATCCCCCAGACTTTGCTATCGTTGGTAACCATGATCCTTGAAGGGCCAAAAGCTAAATGCCAGTCAACTATAAAGCAAAGTCAGGCTGGATTAACATTAGCTCAGCTTCTTAAATTCAATAACGTGAAGCAACCCCGTAAGACAGAAGAATGTACTCGGCTGGTCAAAAGTCAAGAGAGTCCATTACCAGTGTAAATTGGTGTGAGGCTTCATTTAAAAACACGCAAGGGTGATCCTATAGACAGATTACATTCACTTGGCATGTCAATTTCGTACGATGAAGTGCTAGGCTTGTCATCAGATATGGCAAATGCAGTTTGTGAACACTTCAAGGAGACGGATACGGTATGCCCTTCCAACCTGAAAACAAACGTTTCACTATAGCCGCAATTGATAATATCGAGCACAACACGTCGTCGACAACGGCAATAAGTTCATTTCATGGCACCAGCATTTCACTAATACAGCACCCTACTGTGAAAGGGGAAGGTGTGAAAAACGCACGATTTAAGCAAAGAAATTTGTCTACATAGGTGCACTGCCATCAAGCTACATTAAAATTCTCCCTTTGTCAAGTCAAAAACAAGGTGGTTTAAGAGTGCCAAGTATGCAGTATAATGTAAATGGTGATGATGAAGCACTATCTCTGGCCACAGTGAAGGAGACTGAAGGGCTCAACCATATGAGGCAGCATGTAGAAGACCACCAACAGATAGACAAAGAGGTTATGCAACCCACTGTTGCCAAGCCAGCTGGAAATGGAAAAGCCCATAGCAAAAACACAACAGCAATGGTATCATGGTCTGCTTTCCATGGAAAACGACAGAAACACGTCAACGCACGATGCCAGAGTTCGTTGCTGCCTATTTTTGCAGAAGCTGCTCATTCTTCAGCCATGATCAAGCATGCCATAACTGTTGTTATGAAAGCTGTTGAACACCACAACCCAGGGCAAGCTGCAGTTGTATCATTCGATCAACTCCTATATGCTTTAGCTAAGCAAATACAATGGAGATATCCAGACACGACGAGAGAAGATAAGCTGATAGTTATCCTTGGTGGACTTCACATAGAGTTAGCGGTTCTCGAAGCAATAGGATCGTGGCTGTTGGGAAGTGGTTGGACAGAGGCTGTTGCTCAAGCCGGGATAACCACGACTGAAAGGGCTGAGTCATTAGTAACGTCTGCACATTATTACGCGTACAAGATAAGTCCATCAAATTACGGCATCCTCGCTTTATATACTTCAGCTGAGAGCCTACAAGAATTACTGCGCACAATGCACAGAGAACGCTCCTCCATTCCCTCAATGGTGCAAAGATCAAGCCAGTAAGACCCCGCAGCTCCAATTCTGGAAGATGACCCTCACGTTCGAGTTACTTATTCTCATTCTCGAGCGCTCCTTTCGACAATTGGACTTCAGACAGTATACGGCTGCTTTGATGGCAATTACCCCTTGGATGTTCGCTCTAGATCGCACTAATTATTAGCGGTGGCTACCAGTACATATTAGGGACATGGTAGACCTACCAAATAAACACCCACACGTCTACAAGGAGTTCTAAAATTGTGGAAAATTTACAGTGCAGAAGACGACTAATACTTTTTCATCTATACCACCAGACCAGGCTCATGAACAGAGTAATGAGTTAATCAAGGGGAACAGCGGGATTATGGAATCACTGAGAATCCTGGTGCGCTTTTAAGATGGATGGTGGCCGGACCGGAGCTGGCAAAAATGGTAAAAGAGTTTGAGATTACAATAGAGGAGGACAACACCAACCAGACTTGCACACCACATCATGAGCAATCCAGGGCTTGCCAAGCATAAGTCATGTTCAATCTCTGGTTTCTATTATAGAAGAACTTGGCAACTCATTTGAAGAGGAAAGCACAGACCTGATCTCACTTGTATCGAAACACACAGCTGATCCAGCAATGAAAGCTTCTTTGAACAACATTGAGTCAATTGGAAAGGGGCAGTATGAACTCTTCGTAAAAGAAAGGCTTACGGAGAGATCTAAGCCAATCGATGACAGCATTTCAAGAAATAATCTTCCTTTGTGGAAACCAGGGTGTAAGAGTTCAACATCAAAAGAGAAAATGAAGCTAAAATCTGTAAGAACGGACTGCCAGCTGTTTCGGAAGCCATACATCGGATGTCAAAGTAGAGATGGTGATCTCGATGATTTCTTTACTCATGAAAATCATGGGTCTCCTCATTCATTATCGGACTGTGGGAGAATCAGGTCAGGTAGGAAATGTGACTTAATACAGTGCATGGATAAATTGGTGGGCACATGTGAGTCCCCTAACCCATCGGTTATCGTATTTGACGGTACGTTCTCCGTTCAGATGCTCAAGCCACAATTCTGTAGACTTTCATGGAATACAGCGAGAAGGTCTTGCTGCCGTACATCAAACAGGCAATTGAAAATGTACAGAGGCTGGAATTGGTGCGGGATGAATATATCCCTAACAGTTTGAAGGCAAGCACAAGGCAGAAGAGAGGTACTGGCGCCAGAAGGAGGGTTCTTCCATCTGCTGTGGTACCCCAAAACTGGCAAGAATTCTTACGTTTAGATAACAACAAGAAGGAGCTGTTCCTGTTCTTGTCAGAGCAGGTCGTGAAAATGGCGATCGAGGGCAGGCAAATCATAGTTACAAAGGAGAAGAGGTACTCTGCTCTCCATCTGCGACAAGAAGGAATAAATTGTCACCCTGTTCGCATGAAGAAGCAGACACAAGAATAATGGTTCATTTTGCTGATGCAGTACAAGATGGTCACCAGTCAGTCATGATCCGATCAACAGACACTGACGTGCTCGTGTTAGCTATTGCCGCCGTTGCAACTTTAGACCTAAAGGAATTGTGGGTCTCCTATGAAACCGGAAAAAAACCATAGGATCCTGCGGGCACATCTCTTCGGAAAGGCTCTTGGTCCAACTAAATCAAAGTGTCTCCCCATCTTCCATGCCCTGACAGGGTGCGACACAACATCCTTCTTCGCTGGGTATGGAAAAAGAACAGCCTGGGCAGTTTGGGAGAACTTTCCAAATGTTACTAGTACATTTCTGGAGCTGGCAGGGACCCCCTCTAGTATTTCTGAGGAGAATCTGTGCACCATAGAACGATTAATCATTCTGATTTACGACAGGACTAGCCACCTCAGCAAGGTGGGTGTTAATCTTTTCGGTTTCTTCTTGAGGACTTGTGATCGTGTAATGTTTGCATTTATTTATACTTACTATTTGGTATTTGTTTCAGGTCAATGATGCCCGAAAGTACTTATTCACAAAGAAAGGGAGAGGGTTGGAAGGACTCCCACCCACCCGGGATGCTCTGGAACAACATGTGAAGCGCGCCGTGTATCAAGGAGGATACGTGCAGGGGCAAGCAACGGCCCTTAAACCTGTTCTTCCTGAACCCACAAATTGGGGCTGGACCTTAGGAAGAGAAAAGCAGCTGCAAAGAGCTGCTCCATTGTGGTTGTAAGGAGAGTTGTAGCAAAAGATGCAAATGTGTAAAGGCAGACCTTCCATGTACCTCGCTTTGTATATATGATGGACAATGCCTTCGTGACTAATTTGTATTAATTTTAACATTCAAAGTATCTAACAGGGCTAAGTCATGAAGATATTGTTGTTTTGTGCCAATTCTGTGCTGAAGCTTAGTGCCTTCTCCCCTACAAAACAATGCTCCAAGGAGCACTAACCATTGTATATTTTTTCTTGATTTTACCAGCATGGCATTAAAACTTGAAAATGTTGGCCCAACGTTTCCATGTCTTATTTCATATCCTAGCAACCGGGGACAAGAAAATAAGGTCTATGATAACAAATTTTGGCCGTTATTGTTAAAATTCATTTCTAACAAAGACACATTTTAGGTTCTTATTTAGAAAGGAAATAGTGTGACAAAACCCCTTTAATTTTTCCCGTTGCCATGGCAACACATCATTAAGTGGCATGTGAAAAAAAAGACGTATGTAGAAAACAGATTTAACAATTTGCGGTTTCTATGGAAAGCAACGTATTTTCGGCTTGGCACTATATCCGAAAATGTTTGTATTGGTGACTTCTATCAGTATGCCAGATTTCACGCTTGTATCAAAAAGTGTACAATTCACCTGAAATTTGAAGCTAAGCCGCCTGAATATATATTATTTTGTTAATCATAACTATAAAAAAATTCTCAAATCTGATTGGCCATCAACTGTCCTGATTTCAACACTAAAGGACACTAGTACACGTCACGCCTTTGGACTGTACCCACCATCTTGCGAGCGCACTTGAATGAGTTTTTAGTTTTATAATAAACTCACTCTGTTTTAATTTGAGGAAAGTTTAAAAAATCATAAATTATGTCATAGTTATGATTAAGATGGATCATCATATGTTTCTGGGAAACTGCCCACCTACCCCTCCCCTAAGCCAACATTAACATGTACTTCTCAGTTACGGCAAAATGTTTTCTAAGGGGAGGGGTAGGTGGCTCAGAAACACATGATCCATGATTAATTGGTAACAGAATTTGTGTTGTCCAGTTTGGTCAGTAATCATGCTTGGTTTAAAAAAATCAGACTCCCACTACACGGTCGGCCAATTTTGTTAGTTACGTGTATGATTACAGACCGAGTGGACTCCACTCACTCCTACTACCACTATTTATCTCCTTACCACTTTTTTCTTTATTGTCTTTGTCACTTTTCTAACACTTGATTTAGTGGTAAGAGGTGGGCGCCCAGCTGATTTTCCAGCAGCTGATCTTGGTGATGGACAAATGCTAGAATGTAACGGAAACTTGGATGGTGTGGATGTTGTAGTTGCATCTTGCATCTATACAAGTAAAGGAAAAGAAAGTTATGCAAGTGATCAAACATTTGAACTACATGTAAAAAAGCTCTCTTGTGCACAAAACGCATGCTGCAGAGCACCGTGGATAATAAAATTTGGTTATCTATGCATCCAAGAAATTTGTGTCATGACAAAACTTTGTGCCCATACATGTATGAATGTCCGCCTGTTCAAGTTGGTGGGTGTGAATGTCACATCATTACTAGCTTGAAGTCCAAGGCATACTGTACAATCTGTGTTTAACTTGATATTTGGACATCCATGTAAGGTATCCTCTATCAAGTTATATCTCAGCATAACAAGAACACTGATTACAGAGAGCACTCACCTTTATTCGCTTTGATGTCTTCAGAGGTGTTGTTGTTCCACCCAAAGGTCTGGCATTAAACAAACAATAAATAATATTATATTTGTTGTTGGTAATTTCTTTAGTTAAAGTTATCAATACTGCAAAAACACAATTACCTTTTCTTGGGTGTGGTAGCTGGTTTGCTTCCATAGACCATTTCTTTCTCCATTATCTCCTGTTGCCTTTTGTGCTTTGGAAAGAAATTGAAACTGTTAACCAGAAACAACCTTTCTGTCACATTGAGGGATGCAGTTTTTTCAGGAACAAGATCCAATGAATGTACATATAATAAACGGCTAAAATCATTGGTGGCACTGGCTGTATTCACTCTGGTATGAGCTAAGAGGATACATGACTCACTTACATGGTACACTTACATCCTTAAGGGTGGTATCTGGTGACCAACTGACACTTTGTTCCATGGTCAGATAGTTCTACTTAATAGACAGATTGTTCTACAATCTAATCAGAACTTTTCACATGACTATAAGCCATGAGCAGAAACAAAGGTGTTACTCATGTGTATATAACTTGTTCTTTAAGGCAAGAAGCCAGAAAAAAAGCACGTTTCACATCAAGTTTTACACTGAAACTGTGGAACAATCTGAAGTCCTATAAAATGGAACGATCTGACCAAATGATTGTGATGCCAATCACTCTTGGCAAGAGTGAATGATGGCATATTGGCAGGGTGTTTACTGAATTGATTTTATGTGGAGGCATGCGTTCCAAGTCACACTGCTATTAAAGTCATGAACAATCCATATACATTTCAAATATATCACAATATGAACATTTTGTTGTTATTTAAATAACTTACAGTGAAAAGAAGAGAAGACAAGTACCATGTCCAGTGCAGGGTTTGAGCCAGGCCGCGCCATTGCGCCAATCCCGCACTGCAATCGGAATTGTCCCTTTAAAAAACGGCCAAGGGGACAATTTGTCCCCTTCAAAATTTAGGGAAAAAAACTCGAAAGGAAGCACATACGAAGAGATTTATTTCAGTACAGAAATTGCAAGCTGAAACAGAACGTGGAAAGTATATTTTATCGCACCTTTACAGTTCACTCCAAAGTTACTTTTCAGTCACGTTCTACTGCTATTTTTGTCGGAAATCTAAGACAGGGCTTCTCATTCTTCGCGCGGTCGCGGAGCCGCGACATTCGGTAGAAATCTTATCAAATACATGTCTGTACAACATATTTGAAACTTATTTCAGCTATTGGGGCTATTTACTTGCCGTAAACTTGCAAATTTATCTTGGAACGTGCAAACAGATTATTTTGCGAAAAACTGGGCACTAGCCATGATGTTAAAGGCTTTGCCATTGGTCCATTTCTGGAGCGTATTATTGTTGAAAGAGCAAATGATGACCTCTGTTAGAAAAACGTTAAAAAGGCTGGTCTGATCAGCGCAAAACCGATCGATTTCTAGCCAAATTTGCCTTGAAAATAACCACAAAATCGGCCGTTTTTTTACCGATTGCTTTTCGGTGAAGTTTGCCCTGAAAAACTCCCGCGAAATCAGCCGATTTTTCCGCGAATTTGTCCCTAAAAATCCCGCGAAATTTGACTTTTTCTTCCGAGACCTATCAGAAGCCCTGCTCAGAAGACAAAACCCTTTGCATCAGCAGAAGGGTGTACAAATTTCTGTCCCCCTAAAAATGAAAATGTCCCCCAAAATTTTAGGCAAGGGGACAAATTGTCCCCCGGTGATCAAATCCTAGCTCATACCCTGCCAGTGTAATATTTATACTAATTTTCCCCAAATTCTTGTGATAATAAAATAATTCCTTACTCTTTCTAATATCTCTTGCTCTTTCTGAGCATTAAATGCTGCCCACTGATTTGTGATTATGTCCATGTAATGACAGCCATTAATCAGGAATCTTCTCTCATTTTCTTCCTCCCATTTTCCTACGTCCATCTTCAGTTTCTGCTCAATCTATTTAAATAATAACTCATCATTAATAAAATAAATGGAAGAAATGACAACTTAAACTTAATTATTTAGAATAATTCATAATATAATGATTATTATTTGAAGATAAAGCATATTGCCATAAAGGAGGATTTGTCAGATGTGCTCATTTTCCACTAATAAATATTAACCCCTTCACACCTGAAACACAATTTGAAACCTTAGTGACACTCACAGCCTTGCTAATTTCAATAAATTTATTTTTCAAAATTTAGCTTTCAAGTTCTCCACTTTATAAGCAACATCACGGACTCTACATGAAGTGTTGCAGTGTGCAAAGCAAGTCATGTCCAATAGTTTGAGGCCAGAGGATTTTTGCTATTAGGCTATTGAATTCTTAACTTGCCTGATGGGCAATTGGAGTTTTATAGCAGAATTCAAAATGCAGAAGACCTATAATCAATAATTTATTCTGCTCATGAAAACATTTATTCAGGCTAGTTAAAATGACTTTAGCTGATCTTGGGCTAGAATAATGTATTCACCTTTGGCAATTCTCTATTTATTCCTTTTCGGATTTTTTCCTCTTTGAGAAGTGCTCCTCCACGGTTGGCAAGCCTGTTAGAATCATTCTTACGAGTCTGAAAGAGAAAGGGTGACAGTATCATCCCCCATGTTCAGTTACTATTGCCGTGGTATATGTATTTAGGACACCTGGTCATACTAGCTATAATAGCCAGTAATTTAATAGCCAGCAGGGTGCCCTTTTGCTCACTAGCAGCATCTACACAGTCAGAAAGCTACAATCGGCGATGAAATTAGTTTGTGATCGAGACACTTTGCACAAAATTAGGGCCTCTCTAACAACCTGCCGACTTAAAAAAAGTGTAAAGTGTTCCTCCCCCATCCCCTCCATGCAATGTTGTGCCACTGTTTGACACCCCAATTTTGATACTAGTGAAGGGGGATACCCCATTTGAGGAAAATGTCTCAACAATTTTGTCGCTGACTGTAGCTACATGTACCTTGGTTAAAAAGTCTTTGAACAGTAAAACATAAAACTGTAACGGCAAGTGATTAAAAAATATTATGCTCTCTCTTCAGTGACGGCTTTTCGAGTTCACTGCAAAGGAAAAACTTAAAACCTCCCACAGCTCCTAGGCAAGTTAATGCCACCCATGTATGTACAGACTGTTAATGTATCAATTACATGTACTAAGCAGAAAATACATGTAACGTTGCAATTTGAGCACATTGTGTGAAAGTATTAGTAATATCAAATTATGTACATGTAACATAGTCTTTTGTATACAGTGGAAGCTCTCATAAGCAGACACCCTCGGGACGTAAAAAAGGTGTCCATAACTGGGGCTGGCCGATTATGGGAATGTAAAAAATACAGAGTTTTAAACAGTGTTTTGTTAAGGTGGCCATAAGTAGAGCTTTCCGCTTACAAGAGTGTCCGTTAGGAGAACGCCTTCAGGTGTAATTTTAATTAAGTTACCTCAAATTCCTCCATTGTCTTGAACAAAGCTTCCCTCCTCTCCACAAGCTTAAAGATGTTTTTGTTTTCCTCGTAATAATTTTTCATGACTTCCACTTGATGTTCGTGGATTGACAGGAGCTCTTCTGTGTAATTTTCTAAGTATGCCATGAATATACAACAGATCAGAGCTAGAAGACTCATACTCAAATATAAATATGCAAGTACCATACGATTCATGTATAATAAATCAACTACACTGTACAACAACGGCCTATCATTAACAAGTAAGTTTTCTTTGATGCTTAACTTAAGTATAATATCATTACAGAGCTATTCTAGGGAGTAAAAAAAAGCCAACATTTCATTTCATGCCAAAGTAAATAAGGTAAATAAGTCATCAGGGCCACCGTGTATTTTGACATCCCTATCCATTGCAGATTGTCAGAACATTGCACTCACAAGAAAGAGAAAAATAAAATAATTGCACCACCATCATGTCATTTCCATAGTCTGTACTTGCTCTAATTGACCATAACCGACTTGACCAATCACAGCCCAAGAAATTGCTCTTTCTCTCCTATACTCGTCCCATACAAGTAGGAGAGAAGCCTGGGAATGAGGTTGGAGGAAACAGTGCAATTTTGTTTGCTGCACAATGTATTATGTCACACATACCATCAAAAGCTGGTGTAAACTCCTCTCGCTGAGCAGGTCCAAAGAAACATTTGTCCCACAGATCTGATAATTCCTTTCTAGAATAACAAGGTAAAGAAAGCCCATTGGTTTCTAGGTTATAAAATAATGTCCAGTCCTGCAGGAAGACACTTTGGCAGTTAGAGCTCATGTTTAAGCTCCTTTGGATATCGACTGGGGAGCCTTTTTACTGTGTGGTATTTTATACTGGTATACAAAGGCATATGATAAAAAATGGACTGGACTGGATTGATGTATAAAACATGGATTGATAACTGTTCATTATGTGTGCAGGAATGCAGATTTGAATTTTGATACTGGTTGCAGCAACGACTATAAACAGATTAATTTTTTTTAAATAATTGATTCATTAATCTAGGGGGATATGCTTGACTTGACTCAACTGTACATGTAATTGCCTAGCCAGTGTAACATATGAAATTCAAGGTCAATTTCCAATAAGTTTGCAAGGTTTTAACGGTAAAAATAAGAACTGGAATGAACTTCCAACACACATAGCTGACAGAAACAAACTCATCTGCAAAGTGAGACACAATGAAAACTGTGACTTGTATCTTGATTTTTGCTCCCATTTTGAAGCTGATGGTTCAAATTGCTCTCATTCTCTGTAGAAAATTTCTGCTGTTGAATAATAATTATTCATTGCGAAAAGCAGTTTTAATCATTAAAAAGGGCCGAAAAAACAAAAGGAGTTTCTGGCAAAAGAGAAACACTGTCAATCCATGTTTCATTAATCCAGTCCATGTGTTATCAATCCAGTCCAATCCATGTTTTATTATATGCCATTTTCTATGTACAGGAAATGCAGGGCTCGAAATAAAAAATTTTTGGCTAACTAACCGTCCAGGTTAGTGGGCATAAATTTTACTAACCAAATTATAAATTTCATTAGGCAAGAATCGGTACTTAAATAGTGCTAATAAATGCGGGAAATGTATGGACTTGTG